>NC_088342.1:29340000-29562500 GCF_036884655.1 Musa acuminata AAA Group | reverse complement strand
TAAATAGCTCTAGATATTTTTCTTAGATATCATTTTTCTTTTAGTAAGTTGCTTCGTTCATTGTGTGATTCCTGTATAGCATTTTGATTAAAGCGATCTTCTTATTACGAAATTTTTTCTCCTTTCTATTAAGAATTTATATGGTTTATTCCTCGTATGTCAAATGTTCATCTAATTTGATTGATTGTTCTTCTAGAACATGAGAAAGATATGAAATGTACTTCCTCAATATTGATATATGGAATATATTATGCATCTTTGTTAATGCAATGGGTAAGACTCGTTTATAGGCCACATTACCAATCTTATCGATAATTTTATATGGTCCACCAAGGACCTAACTTACCTTTCTTCCAAAACCTTATAATGTCTTTTATTGGTGCTACTTTTGTGAATACTTTATCACTTATCTCAATTTTCAAAAGTCAAATATTGTTATCGGCATAACATTTCTATATGTTTTGTATTGCCTTTATTCTTTGATCAATCTTTTCTATTACTTCTATTGTTTCTCTCACCAAATCTGGTCTTAAATATTTTCTTTCTCTTATCTTATCTTAATGAATAGGTGATATGTAATTTCAACCATAAGTGTTTTAAATGGTGTCATCCCAATAGTTGTATGGTAAATGTTATTGTAGGCAAACTCTATCAAACGTAAATATTTACTTCATAAACGCTTAAAGTCCATGATACAAGCTCTTAGCATATCTTCTAATATGTAAATGATTCTTTTTGATTGATAATCTATTTGTAGATGAAAAATAGTGCTAAAAATTAACTTTATTCCTAGTGCCTTATGAAAGCTCCTCTAAAATCTTAATATGAATATATAGTCTCTATCTAATATAATAGAAATGGGTACACCATGGAGTTTAATTATCTCTTAGATATATAATTAAGTATATTAATTCATGAAATAGTTACCACGAATATATAGAAAGTGGGTTGTTTGAGTTAATTTAGTGATCTAAAATTTATCATATCTTTCGCTAGTCTTAGACAAATCTATGACAAAATTAATGCTGACCTTTTACAATTTTCATTGAGGTTACCATGGATTTAAAGTACTTGCTAGCATCTGATATTATATTTTGATTTATTGACATCTAAGATACTTTTCAATAAATTGGATAACATCTCTATTCATTTCAGGCGGTAGTAATGCTCTTTTAGATCATTGTATATCTTAGTTGTTTCGAGGTGCATTGAGTATAAAAATGAGTGTGTCTTTATTAAAATTTCTTATTTTATGCCAAGCTCCTTCGGTACACACAATCTACTTAAAAATATTTTTTTTTTCTTCACCAATGTAAAAATCTTCTCCTTTCCCTGTCTCAATCTTATACTTCAATCAGTTCAAATAAGACTCCTTAATTTATAACTTTTTAATTTTTTTAAAAAATATTTGGTTGTAGTGATAGTATCGTCAATCTCCTAATTAAACTTTTAATGATTATCTCATATTCAAAATTTTATATTTCTATATGGAGAGGTCCTTGAACTGTTAATAAAGTAACTAAATTGGTTGACTTTCTACTTAATGTACATTCACTTTTCTATGATAGTAATTGATCACATAATCATATTTTGTTAACTCTAGCCATCTTCTTTGTCTTATATTCAACTCTTTTTGAGTAAAGAATTATTTCAAACTCTTATGATTAATGTATATTTTGTATTTCTCCCCATAAATATAATATCATCAAATTTTTAGAGCAAACACTACCACTGTTAATTCTAAATTATGGGTTGGATAGCTCTTATAATATTTTAGTTATCAATAGGCACAAGCTATAACTCTGTTATTATGTATCAAAAATACATCGTAGTATATTTCTAAATGCATCATTAAACATCATGAATCTTTTTGACCTAGATGATATAGTAAGAATTGGAGCTGAAATCAGTCTCTTTTTTAGTTCTTAAAAACTATTTTTATAAGTATCAGTCTATCTAAATTTAATATTCTTGCATGTTAATTGGGTAAGAGGTGATGCTATCTTAGAGAATCTTTCTACAACACATATATAATAACTTGCCATCCTACTAAAACTCATTATCTTAGTTACAATAGTTGGCTTTGGCCAACTAGTAACTGCTTCCACCCTAGTTGGATCCATTAAGATTCCTTCCATAGATACATTGTGCATAAGGAATGCTATTTTCTCTAATCAAGATTCATACTTCTTTAACTTTACATACAATTATTCCTTCAAGATACTCAAGGTTATTATTAAATGTTCTATATGTTCCTCCTTAGAGTATGAGCATATATAAATGTTATCAATAAAATTTATCATAAATTTATCATATACTCTTTGAATACCCAATTCATTAAGTCTATAAAGTTGGCTAGTACATTTGTTAAACTAAATGACATTACTATAAATTCAAAAGTGTCCATATCTAGTCCTAAAAGTGATCTTGTGAATGTCCTCCTTCTTGATTTTTAGTTGATGATATACTGCTCTCAAATTAATTTTGAAAAACACTGATATATCTTGTAATTGATCAAATAAATTATCAATTATGGGGAGTGTATTTTTGTTCTTAATAGTCACCGTATTCAAAAATTCTTGGGAGTGTGTTTTTGTTCTTAATAGTTATCTTATTCAACTCCTTGTAATTTATGCACAATCACATTGTCTCATCTTTTTTCTTTAAAAATAGGGCTGGTGCTCCCCATAGCGAAAAGATAAGGCGAATGAACACTTTATCAAAGAGCTCCTACAATTGCATCTTTAACTCCTTTGGTTCTACTAGAGCAATCCTATAAGGTGCTTTGAAAATAGATTTAGTGTCCAGTATTAAGTCATTGACAAATTCAATCTTCCTATCTAGTGGTAATCAAGGGAGGTCTTTTGGAAATACCTAAAGGAATTCACTAATAATTAACACATCCTTTGGCTCAACCTTTATTTCCACCTTAGTGTCAATCACATTTACTAGATATCATATGCTTCCACCTTTTAAGAATCTCCATGCTTTTATTGTCGAGATAAAAAGGATTGATGTGTTTTTTTAGAATAATAAATATAAACTTTATTGACCTTAAAGGTTGAAATAAAAGCATGATGTTTAGACAATTAGTCCATGCCTAATATAATATCAAAGTCTTGTATATTCAATAATGTTATATCTATAACTAATTCTTTGCCAATAATCTGAATTTGATAAAATCTCAATCCCTAACTTGAATACATTATATCTCCCGATGGAACAATTATATAATACATCACATCCGGTCCTTTAGTTGGTTTATCTAGTTTCTCCAAGCAACTTTAGTTGGTTTATCTAGTTTCTCCAAGCAACCTAATGATATAAAAGAATGTGTGGTGCTATAATCAATTAATGCATACAAAAAAATATCATAAATATATATCTTACCTAAGATAACTAAGGGGTTAGCCTTTGCTTCTCTCTTAGTCATCACAAAGACTTCATTCGATATTCTTTTCTATTCTGATGAGATTGTTGTGCAATCCATTGCTAAATGTCTTAGCTTTTTAGATAAAAAATGTAACCCTTTTCCTTTAATGCATTCTCCCATATGATGCTTCCTACATTTAGGATAAGTGGACCCACTTGCTGATTAAGAAGACTGGGATGTCTAACCTATTTTTTCTTGTATAGGGCATTTAGGTTGCTCCTATTATTGTCCATGATCTAAGTGCCAATTTCTTTCATTGCCCAGAATCTGTTGTAGAGGCCTGTTATAAAAAATAATATAATTCCTTAGCATATCATGGCTACAACATATTTGTTATGCTTAAAAAATTCTTTACTCTGCCTCCTCTACCTCTAAGGTTTATTTTGCTACTATGGTATAGGGAATGTTTGGAATATTTATTGTCATCTTTAAATCCCAATAAATTTTGTACTAAGTCTTTGTCAAAATTAATCTACTCTCAAGATATTAGTGCTAACGATGTGGGGTGCAAATCGGGATAACTCTTCAAACTTTTTAATGTAATCGATCATCGATTTGTCTTCTTGTTTGAGGTTAATAAATTTTATCATTTTGGCAGATTGGTGAGTTGCATCAAAATATTTTTGGTAAAAGATCTTTTTAAATCATTCCCAAGTCATTTGTTCAACATCTACAATTCCCTTTCTTGCATCCCACTAATGACAGACATCTTCTTAAGGCATATAAATTTATACAAATAATTTTATCTTCACTTAGAAATCTTTACATACTAAAAAATTCTCTCAATATTTCTTATCCACTCTTTGGCTATTAGTAGATCTGTATCACTTTCAAAGATCAGTGGTTCATTCTTTCTAAATCTCATAATTGATAATTCTAAAATATCATGTCCTCGAGCTACTACAAGTATCATCTTATTCTTAAGCCAATAACTAGTTTGGTTTGTGTAGAATATTGTTGCTCCACCAATTCTGTTAGCTTATTAATTATCATATCTCTTTGATCTCCTTATATAGATGTCTCTCTACAATCTGGAGTCTCCTCTTGAATATTATAACTGCTACTAGCTTTGCCTCTTGTTCTTATAGTATCTTTCTGATTAATCACAACTTGTTCATACCTTAGTTGCCAAATATAAAGGCATTATATAATAATAAAAATTAATTTAACTCAATTATTAAAACTTATATGAGAACTGAGTTTTATACTTTTGTAGATACAAATAGTTTATATGACTCATGACTTAGGTTGTGATACCACAACTTGTAATACCCTACTCCTAATCTCACCCATACCCTAGATGCATAACTAAAGTTGGCATATAACTAAAGTTGATGCCTCCTTTTAGTGTTTTTACTATATCAATAAGAGTGTATATAATCTTAAAAGTAAAACATGTTAATTTATTAGACAAAATGATAGGGTTCCCCCTAGTAATTTTGATGCCTATATATAATTATAATATCTAACTAAAATAAAAACATATATACATAATATGTCTAAAATTTATACATATACAAATACCTATAAGTCATTATCCATATCTGCATTAGCATGAGCTCACACGTGCTCACTTTCCGGCTCAATTACTTCGGTGGGTACTAGTATCTTTACTAACAAAATAAGGTCAATAAGTATAAGCCTTTATAGCTTTATTTAGGTGAGCATATATCATGTCATGTATATAATATTTTAAAATTATTGGTAGAAGATATTTAATAGTAAACCCCTCGTCCCATAACATCTTTAGCAAACATAACCCTACAACATGGCATATGTAAAATAAAGAGAAAATTCTACATCAAAATAATTCAAGATGTTTATATGTATATATAGAAAACATAGCAAATATATACATATACGTGCATAACATATACGTGCACTCTCTTATCGCATATCATCATAATATATACGTATACTCTCACATCGTATGTCATAATATATGCATATACTCCTACAACTAACATCATAATATATACATCCATTCCCACACTGCACATCATAGCGTACACATGCATTGCACGTTGTAACATATTTATATACTTTCGCACCACATGTCATCATATATGCATATATACAAGATATTTTTATTATAATTATTTTTTATTTATAAAATATATACATTCACATTTAGCTTAGTTGACAATCACATCATTCGAAATATGCTTTACAAAATATATCATAAATATGATAATTTATATTATTATTATTTTACAATGAATTAAACTTATACTTAACTCAAAAATAAAGATATCAATAAAAGACTATGTTACTTAATGATCAAGTATGATATGATGTAATACATCTATCAAATTGGGAGCATAGGGTTATGAAATGCTTTAATTAAGAATCTTATCTCTTGAATTATTGATTTGTAATAATTCATAAAAAAATTCATAGAAAAAATTTAATAAAATAACTAATGGAATAGACTATTCTCAACTTGAAAATTCATCTAAGTTTCACTACCAACTTCTTAACAATTCGCTCTATAATTAAATAAACTAGTTAGTATCACTCAAACTATTACATAATTATGTAAAAAAAAAATCACTTGATTTATCATAAAAGTTTATAAAACTAAAAGACATATAAAACTAAATACACACTAATTTTTAGCTTAAAATAAAATTATTTAAAAGCTAAACTATCTTCCTAATTCAACTACCAACACTTATTCCATTTTGTTGAAATTGGGTTGGGACTATCTAAATTTATAATCGCATATCTTAGTGCATAGAGGTGGTATCCATTCAATTCTAAATCTTATAGAAGTTTAAGGGAATCTTTTAAAATATATCATAAGGATATACTTTAATCATATCCCTAAGGGGGTTAATTCAGCTCGAATAGAACCCTTTCTTATGGAATAAGAGATTTTGAGTATCTTAGATTGGGACACTCATAATTCGATGCACCAATCTTTGATTAAAGTTATACTAGAGGTCTTAGAACTATAAGAGATTTGTACAAAAATACATCTAAAAATTAAATATAAATTTAAAATTTATATTATCCAAAAGTAGTTGACAATATCAGCCTATATTCTATAAAACCAAAATCTTAGGTATAGCTACGGAAGAATTGAGTTTTTTTTTTTTAATCTCAACTTTTCTTATAGCTTGGATTTCTTAACCTCCATAAGAAAAGCTAAAAGAATAACTAAAGAATGAGAGAAAGAGTTATGAGTTATTAGGTTGGTAAAAGAATAAGGCCAAATAAGATAGAGATGCTTAAGAGGTTACCTTGAGATCTAGGGTTGAATCCCATCGGACCTTATTTTAATTTTTCTTCTTCTTTTACTAATATAACTATAAGGTTATAATAACTTCAATCAAGTTTAATTTGGCCTGACAAAAATGATATATTTGGTATAAACTCATCCTTCAATCTCACTTATGTATCTTAATTTTTTAATATAATACTCATCTTTGATTTATATTTCTATTTAATTTTTTATTATTCCATCTATGCCTAGATAGTTTATTATCCTCAATGTACATAATATTTAAAGCTTAAACTTTCTTACTTTAATCATGGTCAAACTTATTCAAGTCTTAAGATTCACTTAAGGACGATTGAGATTTAACCACCACTGTTAGGCTCGAGTCGGCACTAAGAGAGGTGAATTAGTGCAATAGATAAAAATATTGGTTTGAAATTTCTTCATACGATAAAAATCAATCTCAGAAGATAACTTGAAATTGAATGCTTTTTGTAAGCATACTAAAAGTAAAGTAAGGAGGAAGTGAAACAATTACAAAGTAAGTAAATGACAATAATAGAAATATACACTGATTTTTAGTGGTTCGGTCGTCATGACCTACATCCACTCCCGATTCCTCTTCACTTGAGGGCATCGGCTTCCACTACTGATCTTCTTTCAATGGGCAAAGATCAACTATCATTTTACACTTGATTATCCTTTTGATGGGTTTAGGAGAGAACCTTTACACCCCCACCTACTCATCTCTTAAACCACACTAACACTTAGAGCTTGATAGGAGTTCTCACAAGATTACAATAGTGTTTTTATGACCTTTTGCTCTTAATTCATAAGTTTGTTAACTAGGGATGAGAGGGGTATTTATAGGCCTCAAGTTGATTCAAACTTGGAGCCTAAAAGTGTCTCATCCCTGATTTTCGAGGTACTCGCGATACCACCGCTTATAGCATTGACACTGGATGGTACCATCGCCTAGTCTGGTAGTACCATCGCTTGGGAGACTGTGTTTGGGTAGTACAATCGCCTAATAATCTCGAAGACTGAGTCTGGGCAATACCACCGCTTGACATAGTCTCGAAGATTATGCCATCGATGGTTCCATCTGTTGGGTCACTGCTTGGGCCTTTCACTTAGCCCAACATAGCCCAAATTTGGGCCCAACTAACCCCTAATTGAGTTAGCCCAATTCCAACACAATTACACCTAAAACCTACTTCAATCTAGATAATTATTACAAAACTTGAATCAAATATTGTCTGGTATGTTATTGGTTCATCGACGCTTTGTTCGATTCTTCGACGTATGTGGCCTATTGCCCAATCGGCTAGTTGACCTCCGTAACTCTGATTTCCTTAGCATAATTTTCGCTCTTTTTGGCTCGATGCCCAAACCCATGGCCCGAAGCCTTCTGTCAATACGTCGACCGATTCTTCGGCTCGACGTTCAATCTTCTGACATGTTCCACTCCGGCCCAATATAATTCTTCATGCTTTTATTGTCTCTCCCTGATCGAATCTTCCTACGTCACTCAAAACACAGACCAGATCATAAATATATCAATTGATTTCATTATCAAAATCTAAGTTTCAACAACCTCCCCCTTTTTTATGATGACAACCAATTGATGACGGAGTTAACCTCAACTCCCTCTATTAATATGTCATATTGATAGAACCATGAATTCAAATTGAATTCATGTCAAAACAAATTTAATCATGAATATTTCATCATTGCATGCATTATTATCATAAGTTTAAGTATTGAATTCTTAATACCAAGTCATCATATATATTGTCAAAATATAAAATCAAAATTGCATACATGATTCCAAATTATCATACATAATTTCAAATCATCACTTTAGGTATAATATGCATGATTATCATCATACCTTCTCCCCCTTTGTCATCAACAAAAAGGAGAAGTGCATTTAGTAAGTTTTTGAGATATGTAAGTTTTATAACATACAAGCTAGCAACAATTTTGAGTTATGCAAGTTTGCAAATTTTGCTTCTTGAGATAGGTAAGATAGTACTTTTGCTTCTCTTGAGATTACAAGCTAGCAATTCTTGGTGACGTTTAATATAGCAAGTTCTTTCTTCTCTTTTGAGAAGTGCAAGTTAGTAATTTTGCTTCCTAGCAAGTTTTTCTCCTTGCAATTTGTAAGCTAACAAATTTAGTAAGTGTTACATCATATTAGAACATGCAAGCTAGCAAATTTTATCTCCCCTTTTATCATTGTCAAAAAGAAGGGAAGAATAAAATTTTATAATTATTTTCCCTTTACATAAAATTTCATATCATGACAAAGGGAAAGTATCAATCTTATTTCAATATGTTTGTGCATCATTATAGTTTCAAATTAAAACATATATAATTTCGAAACCTTACATATCATCCTTACTTCATGCATGATACCAAAAATAAATCATCACTATGGGCATATCATACATGATACTCAAGCATTTATGATACATCATTATAGTTTCAAATTAAAACATGTACAATTTTGAAACCTTGCATATCATCCTTACTTCATGCATGATACCAAAAATAAATCATCACTATGGGCATATCATACATGATACTCAAGCATTCATGATACATCATTTTATTAAAAAAATCATAGTATTGCATGCATCATTCCAAATCATAAATATTTCAAATCATGATGGTATCAAAATGTCAAATTACATTACATCCTACCATGCATGATCATAACTTCTCATTTGTATGCATCAACATAATATCATAAGTATTTCATGCATAATTTCATATCATCACATGAAGAATATCAAGAAAAATTAATTGGGTGATGAGATATACACTTCATGAATACAAGAGAGTCCCAAACCAAATTTTAAGTTGTGAATATCGAAAAATCAAGAGAAATGTTATGATTCCTTTTGGATGACTCAAATAGCAAAGAGAATAATCATAGTAAATGATCTTGATTCATAAAAAAAAATCTCATGTTATAATTCCAAGAATTCACAAGAAAAATCATGATTCATTTGACAAAAAGATTGTCGATTCATGCAGTTAAATAAATATTTTTTAAAATATCATCACTTCAACTCATCATGCATAATATCAAAATGTAAAATCATCAAATATGATACAAATATTTATCATTATTTTTAACTCATTCAATTTGTCAAATCAACAAAGTCATTTTCAAGATATTTAAAATGAAATAAAGAGATTTATCGATCTCTCGAAATGCAAGTGATTTCCTTTCTCCCCTTTGTCATTGTAAATAAGAAAGAAGAAGAGGGGAATAATAACTTAAGTCATAAATTATCAAGATGTCAAGTAGCATATCATGGTTTAATAGGATAAGTCTCCTTTTTAGTGAATAGCAAAAAGAATCATAGGATAACAAAGTATAAAAAACCTTGATTTATCGAAAGCTTTCAAGTTGTAATCAAAAGAATATTCATGATTCATTTGGATAATTTTTCTCTTTAATAAATGACAAAAAGAAATATATGAGAAAAAGATTTCAATTCATGTATATGAAATCTTCAATTATCAAGATCATGATTTAGATAAAACTCATTCGAATCTAAATAATCAAAATTACTTTAATTGTCCAAGAGATTCATAAAATAACATTAATAGATTCATTAATCTTTTTTTTAATTGATAAGATAGAGAAAAAAAATTTAAGAAAAATGCTTTCCTCTTTTTACTTGTTTCAATTTAAGTGATTTGATTTCTTACAAGCATGCTCAAGTTTTTACACCAAATCAAAACATATATCATCACAAAGATTATCATGCATAATTTTGAAATATAAACTCATTAAGCATGATTTCAAATTATTATTATATTATTTCATTAAGCATGATTTCATATTTTTAATCAAAATCATTTTGTTTGTTGTAGTAATGTACTTTCCTTCTTTGTATCAATGATTCAATCATATCATGAGATATACAAATCATAAATATAAAGGAATCATGTCATGAAAGATATAAGATCAAAAGTGTAACACGTAATTCCAAAACATAAGATTTTAAATCATTATGCATCATTAAATCTACAAAATGATCATTTTCAATTAAAATTATTAAGTGAATCTAACTCGTCGTACTTAGTGTTAGAAGTTAATATGTAATTGTTATGCTCAAAATTTTTTTTTTCAAAATCACTAGAAAGATAAGCATGATCCCAAAGACTTTTAACATTTTCATTACATCATGCAATTTTTAAAAAATATATATAATTTTCTAAACTAATTTAAAAATAACTCATGAAATGCATCATGTAATTTCGAAATAAAATAAAGGGATTTTGGTTACCTCATCGTCAAAAGCCATTAAGACATAGTTTGCCATCTCACCTTTGTTGGATTGTTCTTCATCTTCGGATGAACTTGATTCGTCCTAAGCCACCTTAGTATTTTCTTCTTCTTTTTAGATTCATTTTTGTTCTTAGATTCTTGTTTTAAGAATTTTTTAAGTTCTATAATCAAGAGTTCAAAGTCATCATCACTTGTGCTTTCACTCGAGTGATTTTCATTTGTTCTAAGTGTCAAATTCTTCCTATTCTTTAGAAGGTTGTTCTCAAGCTCTTCATGAGCTATACAACTCATTTCATAGGTCATCAATGACTCAATCAATTCTTCAATGGGAAAATGGTTCAACTCCTTTGACTCTTGTATTGTCACGATTTTAGGATCCCAACTTTTTGGAAGGGATCTAAATATCTTGTTAATAAGTTTAAAATTTGAAAAACACTTGTCAAGAGCTTTTAAATTATTGACGACATCCGTTAAACGGGTGTACATGTCAACAATAGTTTCGCTTGGCTTCATACAAAATAATTTAAAATCATACATCAAAAGATTAACTTTAGAATCTTTTACCCTACTTGTGTCTTCGTGTGTGATTTCGAGTGTATGCCAAATATCAAAAATTGTTTCACAAATAGAAACTCGATTGAATTCAGTTTTATTTAAGGCGCAAAATAAGACATGTTAGGATCGGAGCGGCACTAAGAGGGGGGGGGGGGGTGAATTAGTGTAGCGGATTAAAACGTCGGTTTTGACATATCTTTCGTACGATAAAAATCGAACTCGGAAGTGCTTAACTTGAAAGCGTATTCGCAAAGTTGTACAGCAAAGGTAATGAGAAAATAAAGCAAGTAAGAAGGTTTGCATTAATGTAAATAGCAGTAATGAAATGCAAACTAGAGATTACGCCGATTTTAAAGTGGTTCGGTCAAATGACCTACATCCACTTGCGAGGGCCCTCTTCGATGAGGCTCCCACCTTCCACTAGCAAATCTCTTGAAGGGGAAGGGTAAATACCCCTCTTACAACTTTTTACAATCGGTTCACTCTCTTATAGATTTTCAGCAAGAAAGAAGGAGGTGAACACTAGAAAATTGAAAACAAGACTAGCTATGACTTTTCTAAGACCTTTCTCTCAATCAATTGCTTCTCAAAAAGTTGTAATCTCAGTTGAGATTTGAGGGGTATTTATAGGCCTCAAGAGGATTTAAATTTGGGCTCCAAAATTTGAATTCTCTTTGGTTCCCGATGCTGGCGGTGCCACCGCCTGTCAGTGTCTGACACTGACAGTGGACTGGCGGTGCCACCGCCTAGCCAAGCAGTGCCACCGCCCAGCTCTCGAGTGATGGGCGGTGCCACCGCCTAAGCCAATTCAGCTCACTGGTTGGGCTCCAAACTTGGCCCAAACCAGTCCGAACTCGGGCCCAATTGGCCCCTACTTGGGTTATAGGATTAACACCTAATCCTAACCCTAATTAACATGCTAACTACGAATTTAAAGACATTTTCTAAGCTATTACAAAGTCCGTAAGTCAAGACTTCTTCCTGCGAGCTTCCGACGAACTTCCGACGGTCTTCTGATAAACTCTCGGAAACCATTCTGCGGACTCTAGGCAAGCTCCTAGACTTTACGATTTGATCTTGGCGAGTTCCAACGAGCTTCTTCGGCAAGCTCCGATCTTTCTCGGCGTGCTCCGCGAACTTCCAACGAACCTTTTGGCGAGCTTCCGAAAAACCCTTCGGCAAGCTCCCTACTCATTCTCGGCTAGTTCCGGCAGCATTCCCGACGAACCTTCGTACTTCCGTCGAACTCTCGAACTCGCAACAAATCCTTTGTGCTTGACTCCGACACTTTGTTTCGCTTTATGTCTTCGTCGTTATCGTAGTTAATCCTGCACACACAAGCCAAAACTCTACTCCGATCTAGACAATTATTACAACGCGAATTGACATTCTATTGCTCGGCACGTTATTGGTTAGCGCTTCATCCGATTCTTCAGCGCATCGTCCTCTCTTGCGGCTTGTTGCCCAATCGACGGTTGACCTCCGCAACCCCGATATCCTTGGCGTAATTCTGCTCTTGGCCCGATGCCCGATGTCCGAAGTCTTCTGCCATCCAATATCCTAACGTGATCTCCTCCAACGCAACGTTAATTCCTCCTGCATTAACTGTCTAATCCTGATCGAGTAGACCTGCATCACTCAAAATGCAGTTTAAATTATAAACACATATCAAGTGGTTTCATCATCAAAATACGAGATTCAACAAGACATTCATAGCTTTGGCATTTAAAGATAAAATCTTCTTCTCCAACTCATTCCAATCATTCATTGAATTATTTATATTAATTATTATTAAGTTATATACATTTAACTATTTTTTTAAGGTGTGAAGTTATGCTTGAATAACCCATTCCTCCTTCACCATCCCCTCATTCACCACTCTGTGCTTCCTCAATTACCATGTCATCCTCTTGATAATTTATAATTAATGATCATAGTTACATCGATTATTTTTTGTGTTTTCTTTGTGAATCGAGTGCTAGGAATCAAGACCATATAATATCTATTTTCCTTAGGCTATATCATCTACGTGTTCTTAAGAGGATATATTTTCATCATATAGTAGATATCCCTAACATTCCTACGTAGCAATTTACTTTGTAAAGTATTTTGGAACATTAGACTAAGGGATGCACTTTTACATTTGGTGGTGTTCTAGTTGAGTTTAGCCTAAATAGTATTGCTTTGATTTTGGGGGTTCTTATCCATAGATAAGTGATAGATGTTGAAGTAACAATTTCGGGTTATATATTTGAGAAATAGTTTATAGACAAAATATATAATATCTTATCTGTAGGCTAGTTTTGAGTGATGAGAAGGTTGACATTGTCAACTTTTATTAGTTATATATTTTATACATTTTTGTTTAAGTTTTGTTTTGTCAAACAAACTATACTTCACCCCGTACGTTATTATCTTATGTTAATGATTTGGATTCATTGACAAACTATAATTGGATGATGGTTGTTCATTCTTATATTGTTGTTAAGGTTATAACTATTGACGCTTCTATACAGAAGTTGAAGGTTAAGGGTAGCACAAAGACTATTGGATATCTCATAGGGTGTGCTTTGATATCAATTGTAAATTAAATCTTATTTTTCAACATATATACAATAAGCCCTATATAAATTATTTTTGAATCTTACTTTTGCTGATATGACTATGTGAGCATGTGGATATGTTTATACCATCTCAAATCATCCCCGATTGTAAAGATAGAGTTAGGTGAGTGTTAGTAATTGTAATGTTGTCAACTTAAGATTGCAGCCAACAATTGATGATAATGTAATTATTTATTTATAAATACTTGTTTATTTGGAGATATGAATATGTGCTTTATAATTTTGTATACACTTGGTATGTAGGTATCTAAGTATTTTCATGACTCATACTTAATCTTATCTACTAATAGTTGAGAATAATGAGGTACAATAATTTAGTTTTTTATTATATATATATATATTAAATGTGTTACTTTATTTAATATATTATTTTATTTGTAGGATACATATATTGGTGAGGGACAAGAATGCGCAAAGTGTAAAAATAATAAAAATAAAATTAAAAGATTATATAAGATATTCGAAGATCATAAACCTAGTTATTTTGTAACCCCATGCCTAAAGGAAGTCGATATCTTCAACAATGATCCATTATCTTCCATAGTGCATTCCGCCACACCAAACATCCAAAAGGATCAATCATGTATTACTTTATTGGTAGTCCGTATAGGCTTAAAATATATCAAACTTTAAAATATAGCTCATATTTCTTTAGAAAGAGGAAGTTACCTAAACGAATATGTCATTAGAGATAAGCGACGAAAAGCTCATATTTCAAAGGCCTTTAAAGACAAGGTTAATAATCATTTAGCCCTACCGGAGGTGAAAAGAGAAAATTTTATAAAGGTAATGGAACTAATTATATTAATAATTAATTTGATTATATTTACTAATATTTTTCATCTGATAGATTTATGATAAGATGGGAATCGATGAAGAAAAAGCTATCAATTTGGGTTTGAAACTAAAGACTTTATCGTAAGTCTTTCAGATAATTTGATTGCTAAATTAGTTTTGCTATAACTGATTAATTATCATTCATTATTTATAGTGTAAGTTGTTTGACATTTTCAAAAGATGAAATGTTTTAGTATGAATATAAATCTCTTTGGTCTTTATATAGAATGTGCGAGAATTTAATTATAAGAGGTTATATATGCTTATGAGTCTATTCATTGTCGTGACGTTTTATAATTTAGACAAATTTTGTCATCATTCTTATGGAGTGGTTTTGACGTAAACTAGTATATTTATATATTATTATAGAATTATTTTACTTTATAATGAATTGACTAATATTTTTGTTGGTTTTCAATTATAAGGAGCATGTCGTTCATTTAAGATGAAGAATTGCAATATCACCCTAGATGGCTTGATTCAATATATTTTTTGATGGAAAACTAAGGTAGTGAAATGTCCTCAATAAGATGGATCATCTGTGAATCATGTTATTCATATCACTCAGTTATAGTAATTATTGTACTAATTGATTTTTCTATTTTGTAGTAATAATCTATGAATCATGTTATTCATATCACTTAGGTATAAAATTTTGAGAAAATATTCTTTGTAGATTTATTTCATCTCCATCCTGGTATTTCAAAGAAATTTGTAAATAAAAGATGGAAGACTAAGGTAGTGAAATGTCCTCAATAAGATGGATCATCTGTGAATCATGTTATTCATATCACTCAATTATAATGATTATTGTACTAATTGATTTTTTATTTTGTAATAATGATTGCATGATATTCGTGATAAAATACATGAATAACTTATTGATGGATAAAGAAATGCACTTTAGTCAAAGGGACATGTTATTGTATCGCCTCCGAATTATCAATGCTATATTGGCAAAGTAAGAAGAGATTTGATCCCCCTCCCAATTTGAGTTTATGTTGAAACATTACGGTATAATATGTGGTCTTATTTGATGGTCTATGTTCTTGTACAAATTGTTTGACAATGTGACTTCAGGTTGGTAATATGATTAATGTTGTGAATATTTCGTATGTGTTTGCTTTATAGTAATTGAATATGTATTTTTATTATGATTCATTATATATTGTTATGATGTTTTCCGCTCATATATGTATTTAAGATGCTTTATTTTCAAAATAAGATATTTTGAGTTGAATTTATTATCAAGTTTAACTCGAGTGTAAATCATAATTATAAGATATTTAGTATCTAAATTTGTCTAGCACTATAATGACATGGTTCTAATATGTTTAGTATCACTTAATTTGTCTTGATTTTAGGGTGATTAATTTTTTAAATATGAGACTTTTTGGGTAAAACTGTATTTCAGTGGAACACGAGAATAACATGAGTGAAACCCAAGTATAGCTCAAATGTAAATCCTTGACTTTTCTTTATATCTATCCAAACTTCTATATAACTAACATGATGTGATTCTAAATAGATTTTAGCACCTTTTTTTTTTTTATGAATTTTAGGTGATTAATTTTTCAAATAGGGGATCTTTGTGTCAATTCTATAATTGAGTGTAACTCAATTATAAATTATTAAAATTTTATCAATCTTATCCAAATATTTTTATAACTATCATAACATTATTCTACTATATCTAGTATCATTTTTTCTAATTTAGTATAATTATATGATGTATATCATTAAATTTTCATTAATGATATCTAAACTTTTTCATAACTATAATAACATGATTCTAATATGTGGAGTATCACTTTTTTTTTTATTGATTTTAGGATGATGCTTCAAAATAGGTATTTTTCATGATATAATTTATGGTTAAGTATAACTCGAGTATACTCAATTGTAAATCATTGAATTTTCATTGATCCTATCTAAATTTCTTCATAAGTATAATAATATGATTCAAATATTTTTAGTATTACTTTTCTTATTTTTAATTAATTTTAGGATACTTCAATTTTAAAATAAATATTTTTTTAGGTAGAATCTATGTTCAAGTATAAGTGTAACGGAAGTGTAACTCTAGTGTAAATCATTGAATTTTGATTAATCCTATCTAAACTTTTTCATAAGTATAATAACATGTTTTTAATATCTGTAATATTATATTTCTTATTTTTATTGATTTTAAGATAATTAACGTTTGAAATAGGTGTTTTTGGGGTAGAATCTATAATCTAACTTATTAAATTTTTACTAAACTGTCCAAACTTATACATAAGTACATAACATAATTATAATATGTATAATATTACTTTTCCCATTTCTTTTGTGATTTTAGTATGTAATTTTTAAAATAATTTTTTTTAGATTGAATCTATGGTCGAGTGTAACATGAATGTAACTCAAGTGTAAGATGGTGAATAATCCTCCAATCTATCTAAACTTCTCCATAAGAACCATAATATGATTATAATATTTATAGTATCACTTTTACCTTATGTTGAGATTTTAGGGTAAACTTTCTAATTTGGTGATTTTTTTTATGGATCTATGAATGAGTGTATCTCAAGTTAAATTTTATCAAACCAAACCAAACTTCTTTAGGATTAGTGTGACATGATTATAAGTTAATTAATATCAATTTTAGTATAGTTAATAGAATTTGGTGTGCAATGATTCAAATTTTAGATGGTAACTATCCAATTTGTAACTTTAGTATAACTCATTAAATTATACCAAATCAAATTTCAAGTTGTAATCCTATCTAATTCGTAATCCTATCTAATTTGTAACTCAAGTATAACTCAAGTTAAATTCCATCAAACCAAACCAAACTTCACCAAGACTAGCATAACATGATTTCAAGTTGACTAGTATTAATTTTTTTTTTTTTTGATAATTTTATTATAATTAATTAAATTTGACACGTGGTGATCCGAACAAAACATATCTTAATAAAAAAATGATCCTAACTTGATTAAAATCAATTCTACAAACTTAACTATGTTAGGATCGAGAGCACTAAGAGGGGGAGGGGGGGGGGGGTGAATTAGTGCAGCAGAAATATTTCAGCGATTAAAAACGAAAGCTGCATTCGTTCGATAAAAACTATTTTGATGCAAAAGCCGATTCTAAGATTACTTATGATTAAGTGCAGTTTACGTCCAAACACAGTTTGCGTATAAGCGCAGTTTACGCAGTTTGCGTCTAAATGCAGATTGCGTCTAAGCGCAGTTTGCATCTAAGCGCAGTTTGCGTCTAAGCGCAGATTGCGTCTAAGCGCAGTTTGCGTCTAAACACAGTTTGCGTCTAAGCGCAGTTTACGTCTAAGCTCAGATTCGGAAAGATCTGAACTTAGACACTCGTTCGTAAAAGCGCAGAAGGCAGTTTGCAGTTATAAATGAAATCAAAACGTAAACGTAAACTACAAAGAAACTCATTCGTAAAAGCGCAGAAGACAGTTTGCAGTTATAAATAGAATCAAAACGTAAATGTAAACTGCAATGTAAAGATCGTACGAAAACATCGATTTACGTCTGAATGCATATTCGGAAAGATCAGAACTTAGAAACTTGTTCGTAAAAGCGCAGAGAGCAGTAGCTATGTAGGAGGTTTGCAGTAATGATAAAGTGCTCAAAATAAAAGCAAACCAGAGATTTAGAGTGGTTCGGTCAGTCTTGACCTACTCCACTTTTGGCGTCCTCCACCAACGAGGTCACCGACGTCAACTAGAGGCCTTCCTTCAATAGGCGAAGGCCAACTGCCCTTTTACAGTTTCACTCCTTTTGACGGGCTTAGGAGACAACCCTTACAGAACCTTTCTCTCCTCTCTTTACAACTCAAGACTTGAAGAACGGAAAGAGGAGAACTTTTGGACTTTACACAAATTTGAGCTCTTAGAATCACAGAAAAGATCAAGAATTCGGTGTAGGTCTGTATATTTTTAGTGCTGAATGGGTGGGGTATTTATAGGCCCCAACCCAGTTCAAATTTGGAGCTCAAAACGATCAAATCCGGGAATTCCGGGATCAGGCGGTTGCACCTCCTGACTGGGGCGGTTGCACCGCCTGGCAGAGCTCGAAGACTGAGCCTCTGGGCGGTGCTACCTCTGTCAGGGGCGGTTGCACCTCTCTGCCAGAGCTCGAAGACTGAGCTCAGGCGGTTGCACCGCCTGACTGGAGAGGTTGCACCGCCCAGTCTCGCTCGGAGACTGAGCCCTGGGCGGTTGCACCTCTTGGCTGGGGCGGTTGCACAGCCCAGTCTCGTTGGGAGACATAGCCTGGGCGGTGCTACCTCCCTGCCTGGGCGGTTGCACCTCCCACAGCAACCTGAGTCCGAATGGGTTGAACCATTCGACCCAATTTGAGTTCTTCAGGGGCCCAATTGCCCCAGGATTAAGCTAATGGGATCACCTCCCATTTCTAACTTAATCAAAGTGCTAACTACAATTATTTCCTAAGACATATTCTGCAGCTTGCTTCGGTGCGTCACTCGCTTCTTCCGGCGAGTTTCCGGCAAACTTCCGTCGATCATCCGATGAACCCTCGGTGATGCTCCTGCGGACTTCCGGCAAACTCCTGGACTGCGACGATCCACTTGGCAAGTTCCGACGAGCTCCTTTGGCAAGCTTCTGGACTTCTCGGATTTGTTCCCGCAGAACCTCCGACGATTGTCCGAACTTCCGTCGAGATCTCGAACTCCCAACGTGATCATTGTCATGACTCCGGCGCAACTCCTACTGCATGTCTTACTTTCATCGTAGTTAATCCTGCACACTTATCTCAACACATACATTAGATAACAAATGACAATTGACTTCATCATCAAAATCCAAGATTCAACAATCTCCCCCTTTTTGATGATGACAATCAATTGATAATGGAGTTAACCTTAATTCCCCCTGTCTATATGCCATACTTCTTGAATTTAAAAAATTTATAAATTCAAGAGACATATTCCCATCATGATTCCTATCATAATGTATCTCTTTGAAGATGATGTCAAGGCTTGACATACATTTTCAAATGTAACAAGTTTGAATGATGGTTATTGTAGCAATTCATCATATTGTAAGATATCGACATGTAAAGCTGTGAAGCAAGATTTTGATATCATTACATGATGTACACATTTCAAATATTTTAGCAAGTGTAGCATTGCATCACATGGTAAGATATCAGTTCGTACGATGCAAATTTTTGTTTGATATCTTGATACAGGGCATATGGCAATCATATATTTCTTGGTGATGCAAGTATGGCCTAATCATAGCATCAGTGATAGCAACCATATCAACATCAGTAATAGCAACCATATCATTATCAGTGATAGCAGGTGTGGCCTAATCATAGCATCAGTAATAGCAACCATATCAATTCATATTTTTCTCCCCCTTTGTCATCAACAAAAAGCATGGTAGCATTATCAAAAAGCATGGTAGATGTGATTCCAGCAGGTTATCAAGCACATAAAGGAAGGCATAACACATATAATACTTTGAATATCTCTTCTCCTTGTTATGTTATAGTTCGTTGCTTGAAGGAGGAAACTCATTTTTCAAAAAGTTTTCATAAGAGTGTGCAGGAAAATCCTATTTTTAGCATTCAAACCGAAAATAAGATGAACTTCTTACATGCATTCGGATGTGAGTAAGCTACTGATTTTCAAAAACATTTGTCACATAATTTCCAACATGTAATTTGATCAAGTGATACCAAGGCATGTAATAGTAATCAATAACGTCCGAAAAATAATTTTAACTAGTTTAAGTATTCGGACACATCAACATTCCTAATTCTCTTCTTATGAAATCAAATTGTTCTTCACTTAGAGGTTTTGTAAAGGTATCAGCTAGTTGATGTTTCATATCAATGTCATATTGCTGACTTATAAACTACATTGGTATGTCACTTTATATTTATCAAGGCATAAGGTTTTCAAAACATTTAGTTTCAATGTAAAATCCGAGATAAACAACAAGAGATGTTTGTAACTTTGCATATGCTTACAGATCAAGGTAAAGAGTAACATATGGAGTTTACAACATATCAGGTAACCATATCAAAGACAAAGTCCTTCATGATGAGTAACATAAGGAGTTTACAACATGCCATATCAAAGACAAAGTCCATGAGGAGTTTATAACAACAACGGATGATTGTGTTCATACAAGCTCATTCATGAGGTGGAAGGTTAAAGTGCCTAAATAAAGAGTCAAATTGTCGATGAATTTGCTGCAACTCAGTTAGGATTTGATCTTGTCGAAGTTCAAGTCGTTCTTGTCTTTGTTCGAATCGATCTATCCGAATCCCAATATCTTCGACAGATGATGTGTGAGTTTGCTCAAACGGATGTGTTTCCTCAAAGGGACAGATCGGAGGAGATTGGGTACCCTTAAAGACTGGTGTTTCCGGTTCTGGTTCAGGTTGAGGGGGATCAGTTCTTCTTGGCATTCTAACCCAGTTGCCGTTTCTATAAAAACATCTTAATCGGTGAAGTAGATTTTTATTAATTATGCTGAATCTATCTACTTTTATTACTTCTTCTTCCGGTGGTATTAGAATATCATAGGCTTTCATTATTCTAGTTATTATACCACCATATGGGAGCATCATGTCTTTCTTAGATAGTTCCAACATGTTTTGTTGGATAAGATAACCAAGACATATGTCATTTCCTTTCATGATCATATACATAGTTCCTAAATCTAATTGGCTTACTTCATCATGATGATATTGTTTAGGAAGAATGATGCTAGTTAGGATGTGATGAAGTACCTTAGTGTTTAGAGGCAGTAAATGTTCACAACTTTTAGGAACAAATTCTAAGTTCGGATTGGCAAAAATTGTTTGTAGGGCTTCAACGTATGTTGTTCCAACATTTTCATCATCCCATGATCCTCTAAAGTAAAGTCCTCTACTTTTCATGGGAATGCCTATCATGTCGCAAATGAATCTATCCGTAATTGAAATATGTTGTCCTAAGAGATAGGTGGACATCCTTTTTCTTCATCTACTAGTATGTTGTTGTAAAACAATCTTACTAGTCTTGGATAGATGGGTTCATTAATTTGTAAGATAGAGAGTAGATCTAAGTTTGCAAACCACTGGATTGTCTCTAAGTCTCTTAGCTCACTTAAATCTACGTATTTTCCCTTGTTGACATTCCTACGTTCAAAAGAGGAAAATTTTTCAGCATGGTATTTTGAATCGAAAAGGGTGGAATCAAAGTCTTCTACTAATCTCCTCTTTCCTTTGTCCCTTGAGGATCTTCTAGATCCCATAACTACTACTCTTTAGAATAATAGTGATGAGCAAAAGTAAATGAATCAAGAAACAGAGTTTAAGGGCTTCTTAGAGAGTACCTTAATGAGATCTTCAAGAGAGGGATCTTCAAGAGAGGGAAGGAATGTTGATGCTTTGCTTCGAAATGAAGGGTATTTGGGATGCTAAGATGGGGGAAATGGGGATGGAGGAGGCTTAGGAGAGTAGAGGAGGGAAGGAAATGAGTTGGGGTCGGTTTCACCGCCGGCCCTAGCTTGAGTTATAAAGGGGCAGAGTTGCGGGCGGTTGCACCTCTGGCTGGAGCGGTGCAACCGCTTGCAACACGTGACAGCTGGAGGTGCTACCTCCAACTGGGGCGGTGCCACTGCCTGGTAAACACTTGTTCTGATCTGAGAATTTTTCTATCTTGAGGAGAGTTTTCATTCCCAGTAATCAACTTTACTTACTTAATTACGTAAGAATTTTCATTTTAAGACAGGGACTTTGGCACGATCAAGGTAGATTTTTAATGTGCACATTCTCAATGTCGTACACATGTTTGTGATAGTTTCTTCAAGTTGATAAGTCTTGCAAGTTCATGACAGAGTTAGTTATTTTATGATATGAGTTAAATTAGAAGGTTATGAAAGGATGAAATTGATGGGTTCGAAAATCCAGGGATATGTGAATTTGGGAATCATACGTTTCTAATTCTTGAAAAGTTAAACAGGATTGTATCTAGATCGCATTTGTAATTTTACCCTTGTTGTTGTTTCCGAATGTGATATAGCCTTCGTCTTTGCTAGTGAGCTTAGAGAATTGAGATGGATCTCCGGTCATATGCCTTGAGCATCCACTATCAAGGTACCATCTCTTGCTCCTAGCTTGCGATGGTGTGGGTTTCTACAAGAAAGGATGATTTTTAAGTACCCATTTGCTTTTGGGTGCCTCAAAGATAGATCTACATTGTTTATCAGGTTGCATAGAGTTTATCATGGTTCCTTTAGGAACCCAAATCAATTTGTTTGGACTAATTTTCTTGAATGGACAATAATGCGTCTTGTGTCCAATTTTGCAACAAAAGTTACATTTTGCTTAGTGTTGAACATGTAAGATGGGGCCTTTTATAAAGGTGGTTGGATTTAGGTGAGGACTTCTCACAAATCCAATTCCACTTCTTTTTGGAACGTGACCCTTGTTTGCAAGGATCATGTTCAATGACTTGCTATCAACCTCGAATTTCTTCAAGGTGTCCTTAAGTAGCAGGTTTTCTTTTTGGAGAGTTTCTAGATCATGACATTTGATACATAAATTTAAACTATCATGATATTCAATTTTTAACTTATCAAAATCACAAGTAAGACTATCATGCTCCTTTTTCAGCAATTTGTATTTTCCATTGATAATCTTGCATTCATCAAATAAGTCATGAAAGGCATTTAATAATTCATCGAAAGATAAATCAGCATCTAATAAATTCGTTACCTCCTCTCCGATGGCCATTAAGGCGTAATGAGCAACTTGCTCGGTGTTAGACTCCTCTTCTTCAGACGCGCTCGAATCATCCCATGTTGCTTTGAGTGCCTTCTTTTTTGTTGTTCTCTTTTTGGCTTGGGGACAATCACTCTTGTAATGTCCCGGCTTTTTGCACTCATAGCAAATAACTGTTGAATCTCGGATTTTGATGATGAAGTCAATTGTCATTTGTTATCTAATCTATGTGTTGAGATAAGTGTGCAGGATTAACTACGATGAGAGTAAGACAAGCAGCAGGTATTGCGCCGGAGTCAAGATCATGATCACGTTGGGAGTTCGAGAGTTCGACGGAAGTTCGGACGGTCGTCGGAGGTTCAGCGAGAACAGATCCGAGTAGTCCAGAAGCTTGCCAAGCGAAGCTCGTCGGAACTCGCCAAGTGGATCGTCGCAAAGTCCAGGAGTATGCCGGATGTCCGCAGAAGGATCACCGAGGGTTATCGGTTGATCGACGGAAGTTGGCCGGAAACTCGCCGGAAGAAGCGATTGACGCATCGGAGCAAAGCTGCAGAAGTTGTCTTAGAGTTAATCGTAGTTAGCATGATGATTAAGCATGAAAATGGGAGGTGATCCCATTAGCTTAATCTTGGGGCAATTGGGCCCCTGAAAAGATTCGAATTGGGCCGAATGGAGTGAACCATTCGGACCCTGATTGCACCAGGAGGTGCAACCGCCCCAGCCAGGAGGTGCAACCGCCTGGGCTGTGGGGTTGGGAGGTGCAACCGCCCCAGCCAGGAGGTGCAACCGCCTGGGCTGTGAGGCTGGGAGGTGCAACCGCTCCAGCCGAGAGGTGCAACCGCCCAGAGCTCAGTCTTCGAGCTAGACTGGGCGGTGCAACCTCCTCTGCCAAGAGGTAGCACCGCCAGAGCTCAAGTTTCGAGCTCTGCCAGGCGATGCAACCACCGAGCTCAGTCTTCGAGCTCTGGCAGAGAGGTGCATCAGCCTGAGCTCAGTCTCGAGCACTGCCAGGTGATGCAATCACCAAGCTCAGTCTTCGAGCTCTGGCAGAGAGGTGCATCAGCCTGAGCTCAGTTTGGAGCTCTGCCAGGTGATGCAACCACCAAGCTCAGTTTCGAGCTCTGCCAGGTGATGCAACCACCAAGCTCAGTCTTCGAGCTCTGCCAGGTGATGCGACCATCGAGCTCAGTCTTCGAGCTCTGGCAGAGAAAGGCAATCGCCTGAGCTCAGTCTTCGAGCTCTGCCAGGCGGTGCCACCTCTCCAGTCAAGAGGTGCAACCGCCTGATCCCAGAATTCTGGGATTTGATCGATTTGATCGTTTTGAGCTCGAAGTTTGAATTGGGTTGGGGCCTATAAATACCCCACCCATTCAGCACTGAAAAGATACAGATCCACACCGAATTCTTGATCTTTTCAGTGATTCTAAGAGCTCAAATTTGTGTAAAGTCCTAAAGTTCTCCTCCTTCTGTTCTTCAAGTTTTGAGTTGTAAAGAGAGGAGAGAAAGGATCTGTAAAGGTTGTCTCCTGAGCCTGTCAAAAGGAGAGAAACTGTAAAAGGGCAGTTAGCCTTCGCCCATTGAAGGAAGGCACCTAGTGGACGTCGGCAACCTCGTCGGTGGAGGAAGCCAAAAGTGGAGTAGGTCAAGGCTGACCGAACCACTCTAAATCTCTGGTTTGCGTTTATTTTCGAGCACTTTATCATTACTGCAAACCTCCCTCATTACTACTGCTCTCTGCGCTTTCACGAACAAGTTCTAAGTGCTGTTCTTCCGAATCTGCATTCAGACGTAAATTCGTATTTTCATACGTTACTGTTTACGTTTACGTTTGATTCTGCAGAACTGTCTTCCGTACTTTTACAAACGAGCTTCTTTACAGTTTATACTTACATTTTGATCTTATTGATAACTGGAAACTTTCCTCTACGATTTTACGAACGAGTTTCAGCATTTAGACGTAAAACTGCATTCAGACGTAAATCGGCTTTCCTTGCTCAATCATCAGATCTCAGTTCACGTTTACGTCTTGATTCCAACTACATACTGCCTTCTGCGAGTATACAAACAAGTTTCAAAGTTTAGACGTAAATCTGCGTCTAGACGTAAAACTACGTTTAGACGTAAATCTGCGCTTAGACGCAAAACTACGCTTAAACGCAATCTGCGCTTAGACGCAAACTGCACTTAGATACAAACTGAGAATTTGCTTCTGCATCATAACAGTTTTTGAACGAACGCAGCTGTTTGTTTTTAATCGCTGTAAGATTTCCGCTGCACTAATTCACCCCCCCCTCTTAGTGCTCTCGATCCTAACAATTGGTATCAGAGCAAGGTTAACTCTCTAGAGGATTAAAACCCAAGAGAGATGGCATACGCCGGAAACCAAGAGGGGCATTCGATTACACGTCCACCCATGTTCAGTGGAACGGACTACACTTACTGGAAGACCCGAATGAGGATCTTTCTTATTTCTATGGATTTTGAACTATGGAACCTTGTTGAAAATGGATTTTCAAAATCTTCTCTTCCAATGATCGATTGGAACGATTTGGAGAAGAAGGCTTTCGCTCTTAATGCAAAGGCTATGAATGCCTTATTTTGCGCACTTGATAAAAACGAGTTTAATCGTGTTTCAACTTGCGAAACTGCTTTTGATATTTGGCACACACTTGAAGTGACCCACGAGGGCACAAGTAGAGTGAAAGAGTCAAAAATCAATCTGTTGCTGCATTCTTTTGAACTTTTCCGAATGAAACCGAGCGAAACCATTGGCGACATGTTTACCCGTTTCACGGATGTCGTCAACGGTCTAAAAGGACTCGGAAAGAGCTTTTCGGATTTTGAGCTTGTTAATAAGATACTAAGATCCCTTCCTAAGAGTTGGGATCCTAAAGTCACTGCCATTCAAGAGGCAAAGGATCTGCGCAACTTCCCTCTTGAAGAACTAATCGGGTCATTAATGACCTACGAAATGACTTGCAAAGCTCATGAAGAGCAAGAAGACATCCTTCCAAAGAACAGGAAGGATATGGCACTTAAAACTTCTGAATGCCACTTGAGAGAAAACTCAAGTGATGAGGACTGTGATGATGACCTGGCACTTTTGACAAGAAAATTTAAGAAATTCTTCAAAAGAAACAAGTTTAAAAACGATGTGAAAAATAAACTTGAACCCAAGAAGGACCAAGTGATCTGCTACGAATGTAAAAAGCCGGGACACTACAAGAGTGATTGTCCCCAAGTCAAGAAAAGAACAACAAAGAAGAAGGCGCTCCAAGCAACATGGGATGATTCGAGCGCATCTGAGGAAGAGGAGTCCAACACCGAGCAAGTTGCTCATTACGCCTTTATGGCCATCGAAGAGGAGGTAACGGATTTATTAGATGCTGATTTATCTTTCGATGAATTATCAAATACCTTCCATGATTTATTTGATGAATGCAAAGTTATAAATAGAAAATACAAGTTGCTAAAAAAGGTACATGATAACCTTACTTGTGAGTTTGATAAGTTAAAAATCGAACATCATGATAGTTTAAATTCATGTATCAAATGTCATGATTTAGAAACTATACAAAAAGAAAACTTGCTGCTTAAGGACACCTTGAAGAAATTCGAGGTTGGTAGCAAGTCATTAAACATGATTCTTACAAACAAGGGTCATGCTCCCAAAAGAAGTGGGATTGGATTTGTGAGGAGTCCTCACCGAAATCCAACTACCTTTGTAAAAGGCCCCATCTTACATGTTCAACACCAAACCAAGTGCAACTTTTGTTGCAGATCTGGACACAAGACACATTGTTGTCCATTCAAGAAAATAAGTCCAAACAAATTAATTTGGGTTCCTAAAGGAACCATGATAAACTCTATGCAGCATGATAGAAAATGTAGATCCATTTATGAGGCACCCAAAAGCAAATGGGTACCTAAACATCATCCTTTCTTGTAGAAAACTAAACAATCGCAAGCTAGGAGCAAGAAATGGTATCTTGATAGTGGATGCTCAAGGCATATGACCGGAGATCCATCTCAATTCTCTAAGCTCACTAGCATAGACGAAGGATATGTCACCTTCGGAGACAACAACAAGGGTAAAATCATTGGCAAAGGAACCATAGGTAACAAATCCAACCTCTCTATTGAAAATGTTTTACTAGTTGATGGTTTAAAACATAACCTCTTGAGCATTAGTCAATTATGTGATAAAGGATATATTATAAGATTTGAATCTAATGCTTGCATCATTGAAAAACCACACAAAAATATATCTATGATTGCATTAAAACAAAACAACGTATACACTATTGACATCAATGACTTATGTGATGAAATGTGCTTTGCCGTTATGAAAGAGGATGCTTGGCTATGGCATAGAAGATTAGGTCATGCAAGCATGAAACTAATCACTCAAGTATCATCTAGAGAACTTGTAAGAGGGATTCCTCATATCAAATTCATCAAAGATAATGTATGTGATGCTTGCCAATTAGGTAAGCAAATTAAGGGTAGCTTCAAAGCTAAGAATCAAATAAGTACCTCTAGGCCCTTACAACTGATCCATATGGACTTGTTCGGACCAATCTCTATATCGAGTCTAGGAGGTAGCAAATACGCCTTTGTCATTATTGATGACTATAGCAGATATACATGGACCTACTTTTTAAAACAGAAAAATGAATGCTTTAGACATTTTACCAAGTTTTGTAAACTTGTTCAAAATGAGAAGGGATCTATGATTTCGTCAATTAGAAGTGATCATGGTGGAGAATTTCAAAACCATGACTTCCAAGAATTCTGTGAACTCAACGGATACAACCATAATTTTTCTACTCCAAGAAATCCTCAACAAAATGGGGTAGTAGAAAGAAAAAATCGAAATTTACAAGAAATGGCAAGAACCATGTTGAATGAACATAACCTACCCAAATATTTTTGGGCCGAAGCTGTAAACACTGCATGCTATATTTTAAATAGAGTCCTAGTAAGACCCTTGCTCACCAAAACTCCTTATGAGTTATGGAATAACAAAAAACCCAATGTTTCATATTTTAAAGTCTTTGGGTGTAAGTGTTTTATCTTGAATGAAAAGGATAACTTAGGAAAATTCGATGCTAAATCTGATGAAGGAATCTTTCTTGGTTATTCTTCAGTTTCTAAAGCTTTTCGCATCTTCAATAAAAGAACCTTAATTATTGAAGAATCCATCCATGTTGTTTTCAATGAGATTTCAGAAATTAAGAAAAATGATCTTGATGATGATGTTAATTTTGATTCCTTGAATTTGAACGAAACCCCGTCTCCAACTAGCAACTTGGATGCATCTACTTCCAAAACATCCTTACCCAAGGATTGGAAATATGTAGAAGCTCATCCTAAGGAGCTAATCCTAGGAGACACATCAAAGGGGGTTCAAACACGATCTTCTTTTAAAAACTTTTGTGCCAACGCCGCCTTTCTCTCCCAAATTGAACCCAAATGTGTTGATGAAGCCATGAAAGATGATTCATGGATTATCGCAATGCAAGATGAATTAAATCAATTTGAGAGAAATGAGGTATGGACGCTTGTTCCTAGGCCAAATGACCATTTAGTTATTGATACTAAATGGGTCTTTAGAAACAAGCAAGATGAAAATGGTATCGTGGTTAGAAACAAGGCTAGATTAGTGGCCAAAGGTTTCAACCAAGAAGAAGGTATCGATTACGAAGAAACCTTCGCACCTGTGGCTCGATTAGAAGCCATAAGGATGCTCCTTGCCTACGCTAGTTGTAATAATTTTAAGTTATTTCAAATGGATGTTAAAAGCGCTTTTCTAAATGGTTTCATTTCCGAAGAAGTTTATGTTGAACAACCTCCTGGATTTGAAAATAATGGCCACCCTAATCATGTGTTTAGATTAACTAAAGCTCTCTATGGTTTAAAACAAGCCCCAAGGGCTTGGTATGAGAGACTTAGTACTTTTCTCATTGAAAATAATTTCATAAAAGGCAAGGTTGATACTACATTATTTATCAAGAACTTTGAAAATAATTTTCTCATTGTTCAAATTTATGTTGATGATATCATCTTTGGCTCTACAAATGAATCTCTTTGTGAATCTTTTGCTAAAACTATGAGTCTTGAATTCGAAATGAGCCTAATGGGAGAATTAACATTCTTCTTAGGTTTACAAATCAAACAACTAAGCAATGGCATCTTTATTAGCCAAACTAAATATGCCATGAATTTATTAAAAAGGTTCAACATGAACAACTCAAAGGCCAGTAACACTCCTATGAGCACCTCCACTAAATTAGAAATTGATGAAAGTGGAGAAAGCTTTGATAAAAAAACTTATAGGGGTATGATAGGAAGTTTACTGTACCTCACTGCAACCAGACCAGACATCATGTTCAGTGTAGGACTTTGTGCTAGATTTCAATCAAACCCTAAGATGTCTCATCTCAAAGCAGTTAAAAGAATATTTAGATATCTTAATGGTACCACAAATCTAGGATTATGGTACCCAAAATCAGAAAATTTTGAGTTAATTGCTTATGCTGATGCTGACTTTGCTGGGTGTAGATTAGATAGAAAAAGCACATCAGGATCATGTCAATTTTTAGGACATGCCCTTGTTTCCTGGTCATCAAAGAAACAAAACTCAGTTGCACTATCAACAACCGAAGCTGAATATATTGCAGCAAGTGCATGCTGTGCACAAGTTGTATGGATGAAAAATACCTTAGAAGATTATAAAGTTCATCTCAAAAATATTCCAATTAAATGTGATAACACAAGTGCGATATGCTTAACCAAGAATCCTATACAACACTCAAGAACAAAACATATTGATATTAGACATCACTTTATACGAGATCATGTCACTAATCATGATGTAACCATAGAGTTTATTGATACCAAACATCAACTGGCTGATATCTTCACAAAACCCCTATGTGAAGAACAATTTGATTACATAAGAAGAGAATTAGGAATGTTGATGTGTCCGAATACTTAAACTAGTTAAAATTATCCTTCGGATGTTATTACTATTACATGCCTTGACAACGCTTGATCAAATAACATATTGCAAATTATGTGACAAATATTTTTAACCAAATGCATGTAAGAAGTTCATTTTTCGGTGGGATGTTCCTGTACACCTTGAAAACTCTTTGAAAAATGACTTTCCTCCGTCAAGCAACAAACAATAAAGAGTTATATGTGTCATGACTTCCATTATATGCTTGATAATGCTATCATGCTTTTTGTTGATGACAAAGGGGGAGAAACATATGAATTGATAAACACTATGTCATAGCTGAACTGCCATAATCATGTCTATGTAATTGCAAATACTTGAGTGATGCTATAAACAATGTTATGCCATCCTTGCATCACCAAGAGATATGTGAACATGTGCTATAGTTTGCATCATATCTTGATTTAATATTCTATATTGTGAAGATAATGCAAACTTGCTAGGAAATCTCAAATGTGTGCATCATGTAAAAAGTCCTTCGCAGCATTAAATTATTACATGATGAATAGTTACAAACACTATCATACAAACCTGATGATGTATGTCATGCCTTGACATCATTCTTGAAGAGATACATCATGATGGGTATCATGATGAGAGCATTGATAAGGTTAACTTATCAATACGTCACTTGAATTCTTAGGTCTTGAATTCAAGGTTGACTTATCTCAACTATGGCATATAGATAGGGGGAGTTGAGGACAACTCCTTTATCAATTGATTGTCATCATCAAAAAGGGGGAGATTGTTGAATCTCGGATTTTGATGATGAAGTCAATTGTCATTTGTTATCTAATCTATGTGTTGAGATAAGTGTGCAGGATTAACTACGATGAGAGTAAGACAAGCAGCAGGTATTGCGCCGGAGTCAAGATCATGATCACGTTGGGAGTTCGAGAGTTCGACGGAAGTTCGGACGGTCGTCGGAGGTTCAGCGAGAACAGATCCGAGTAGTCCAGAAGCTTGCCAAGCGAAGCTCGTCGGAACTCGCCAAGTGGATCGTCGCAAAGTCCAGGAGTATGCCGGATGTCCGCAGAAGGATCACCGAGGGTTATCGGTTGATCGACGGAAGTTGGCCGGAAACTCGCCGGAAGAAGCGATTGACGCATCGGAGCAAAGCTGCAGAAGTTGTCTTAGAGTTAATCGTAGTTAGCATGATGATTAAGCATGAAAATGGGAGGTGATCCCATTAGCTTAATCTTGGGGCAATTGGGCCCCTGAAAAGATTCGAATTGGGCCGAATGGAGTGAACCATTCGGACCCTGATTGCACCAGGAGGTGCAACCGCCCCAGCCAGGAGGTGCAACCGCCTGGGCTGTGGGGTTGGGAGGTGCAACCGCCCCAGCCAGGAGGTGCAACCGCCTGGGCTGTGAGGCTGGGAGGTGCAACCGCTCCAGCCGAGAGGTGCAACCGCCCAGAGCTCAGTCTTCGAGCTAGACTGGGCGGTGCAACCTCCTCTGCCAAGAGGTAGCACCGCCAGAGCTCAAGTTTCGAGCTCTGCCAGGCGATGCAACCACCGAGCTCAGTCTTCGAGCTCTGGCAGAGAGGTGCATCAGCCTGAGCTCAGTCTCGAGCACTGCCAGGTGATGCAATCACCAAGCTCAGTCTTCGAGCTCTGGCAGAGAGGTGCATCAGCCTGAGCTCAGTTTGGAGCTCTGCCAGGTGATGCAACCACCAAGCTCAGTTTCGAGCTCTGCCAGGTGATGCAACCACCAAGCTCAGTCTTCGAGCTCTGCCAGGTGATGCGACCATCGAGCTCAGTCTTCGAGCTCTGGCAGAGAAAGGCAATCGCCTGAGCTCAGTCTTCGAGCTCTGCCAGGCGGTGCCACCTCTCCAGTCAAGAGGTGCAACCGCCTGATCCCAGAATTCTGGGATTTGATCGATTTGATCGTTTTGAGCTCGAAGTTTGAATTGGGTTGGGGCCTATAAATACCCCACCCATTCAGCACTGAAAAGATACAGATCCACACCGAATTCTTGATCTTTTCAGTGATTCTAAGAGCTCAAATTTGTGTAAAGTCCTAAAGTTCTCCTCCTTCTGTTCTTCAAGTTTTGAGTTGTAAAGAGAGGAGAGAAAGGATCTGTAAAGGTTGTCTCCTGAGCCTGTCAAAAGGAGAGAAACTGTAAAAGGGCAGTTAGCCTTCGCCCATTGAAGGAAGGCACCTAGTGGACGTCGGCAACCTCGTCGGTGGAGGAAGCCAAAAGTGGAGTAGGTCAAGGCTGACCGAACCACTCTAAATCTCTGGTTTGCGTTTATTTTCGAGCACTTTATCATTACTGCAAACCTCCCTCATTACTACTGCTCTCTGCGCTTTCACGAACAAGTTCTAAGTGCTGTTCTTCCGAATCTGCATTCAGACGTAAATTCGTATTTTCATACGTTACTGTTTACGTTTACGTTTGATTCTGCAGAACTGTCTTCCGTACTTTTACAAACGAGCTTCTTTACAGTTTATACTTACATTTTGATCTTATTGATAACTGGAAACTTTCCTCTACGATTTTACGAACGAGTTTCAGCATTTAGACGTAAAACTGCATTCAGACGTAAATCGGCTTTCCTTGCTCAATCATCAGATCTCAGTTCACGTTTACGTCTTGATTCCAACTACATACTGCCTTCTGCGAGTATACAAACAAGTTTCAAAGTTTAGACGTAAATCTGCGTCTAGACGTAAAACTACGTTTAGACGTAAATCTGCGCTTAGACGCAAAACTACGCTTAAACGCAATCTGCGCTTAGACGCAAACTGCACTTAGATACAAACTGAGAATTTGCTTCTGCATCATAACAGTTTTTGAACGAACGCAGCTGTTTGTTTTTAATCGCTGTAAGATTTCCGCTGCACTAATTCACCCCCCCCTCTTAGTGCTCTCGATCCTAACAATAACTTGGTCTTTCTTGGGTTCAAGTTTACTTTTAGTGTCATTCTTAAACTTGTTTCTTTTAATGAATTTTTTAAATTTTCTTGTTAGAAGTGCCAAGTCATCATCACAGTCCTCATCACTTGAGTTTTTTTTCAAGTGATCTTCCAAAGTTCTAAGTGCCATATCCTTCCTATTCTTTGGAAGGATGTCTTCTTGCTCTTCATGAGCTTTGCTAGTCATCTCGTAGGTCATTAATGACCCAATTAGTTCTTCAAGAGGGAAGTTGTTTAGATCTTTTGCCTCTTAAATAGCAGTGACTTTAGGATCCCAACTCTTAGGAAGGGATCTTAGAATCTTATTTACGAGCTCAAAATCCGAAAAACTTTTTCCGAGTCCTTTTAGACCGTTGACAACATCCGTGAAACGGGTAAACATGTTGCCAATAGTCTCACTCGGTTTCATCCGAAAAAGTTCGAAAGAGTGTAACAAAAGATTGATTTTTGACTCTTTCACTCTACTTGTGCCTTCATGAGTCACTTTGAGTGTGTGCCAAATATCAAATGCAGTTTCACAAATCGAAACACGATTAAACTCGTTTTTATCAAGTGCGCAAAATAAGGCATTCATAGCCTTTGCATTAAGAGCGAAAGCCTTCTTCTCCGAATTATTCCAATCGATCATTGGAAGAGAAGACTTTGAAAAACCATTCTCGACAAGATTCCAAAGTTCAACGTCCATAGAAATAAGAAAGATCCTCATTCGGGTCTTCCAATAGGTGTAGTCCGTCCCATTAAACATGGGTGGACGTGTAATAGAATTGCCCTCTTGGTTTCCGGCATAAGCCATCTCTCTTGGGTTTTAATCCGTTTGAGAGTTAACCGGGCTTTGATACCAATTGTTAGGATCGAGAGCACTAAGGGGGGGGGGGGGGGGGGGGTGAATTAGTGCAGCGGAAATCTTTCAGCGATTAAAAACGAAAGCTGCGTTCGTTCGAAAAAAACTATTTTGATGCAAAAGCTGATTCTAAGATTACTTATGATTAAGTGCAGTTTACGTCCAAACACAGTTTGCGTATAAGCGCAGTTTACGCAGTTTGCGTCTAAATGCAGATTGCGTCTAAGCGCAGTTTGCATCTAAGCGCAGTTTGCGTCTAAGCGCAGATTGCGTCTAAGCGCAGTTTGCGTCTAAACACAGTTTGCATCTAAGCGCAGTTTACGTCTAAGCTTAGATTCGGAAAGATCTGAACTTAGACATGCTAGTCATAGGTGCCCAGCAAGCCAATCACGTGAGTGATGGCACGTGTGACTTGATACAGAATCTTTTTGCTTATTATATTTTGGCGTATATCACTTTATAACTATTGCATAAATGCATATATATATTGTGATGTCCTTGGATTTATGCAATGGGAATCGGATCGTGATGAGATCACGATAATGAGATCGATTCACCTTTAAACACATATCTTAAATAATCCCGGTCATAGGTTACTCGAGAGGGACATCGTGAAAACCGGATAGACTGGTGTGCTGTATACCCGTCCATATGATGGATGCAGCTGGTCTCATAGCTGCTCGTGTAGGGACACTAGGGATACAGTACAGGTGCTCATTGGAGAATGAGTTCACTGATTGATCAGCTTACGGAATGCTGGATGGTTGATGATGCCTTATTGTCAGACAGCGATTCCATAGTCCTAGTGGTGTATCTGGTCCTTAGACTTGAGACACCAAGGATGTCCTGTATGAGTGCTCCACTCTTTGATACCAGACTTATAGGTTTGGCTATCCCAGATCTAGTACAGCTGGTCATTGGGAGTGGTAGTCGACCTTACGAGGGCTATTGAGTGTCGACAGAGGATCATCCACTCTCGGTGTCATGAGGGGAATATCCCATGTGTTCTTACTCAGACAAATCCCTGGCCAGGGTCATTCAGGTTGAGAGAGAAAGAGTTCTCTGGGTGAATCTGATTAGAGCGAGACTTGAGTAGAAACCGTATGGGTCTGACAGCACCATGCTCGATATACGGTCTCTGGGATATTAGATGGATGAGGGACTATAGGTACATGGTAACTGAGGACAGACAGGTCCAATGAATTGGATTCCCCTGTATCGTTTGGGGACTACAGCGTAGTGGCCTAGTACGTCCGTAGTCGATGAGTCGAGTGAATTATTACAGAGATAATAATTCATTGAGTTAGAAGGAGTTCTGATAGGTATGACTCACGGCCAGCTCGATATTGGGCCTAGAGGGTCACACACATATGGTAGGCATTGCGATGAGTAGAGGTTCAGATATGAGATATCCGACGGAGCCCTTGTCTTATTGGATGCAGATCCAATACCCACTAGGGAAGGACCCATTAGGGTTTGACACGGGATCTCTATAAATAGGAGGGATTCACAACCTCATAGGCTAGAGTCTTTGCTTGCCTTTCCTATTCTCCTCTCCCTCTTCACCTCAGAGTAGGCCTGGAGTTTTGAGGAGCGTCGTCGCAACCCTGTTGTGTGGATCACCGCTAGAGAGGAGGACGCTTGACCTCCTTCACCCTCTCCTAAGGATCTGCAAGGAAACAGGGATATACGATCTCCCTAGGTAACACAATCTCTATACGCAGTTTTGTGTTTTGCGGATTTTTGCGCACCAATCTTCGCACGACGACGAACATCTTTTTGGGAATCGGGGATTTTTGTTTTCTTGTTCTTCCGCTGCGCATATGATGTCGCCCCCCATGATTTCCCGACAGTGGTATCAGAGCCAGGTTGTTCGTGCGAATGATTGGTTTTGAACTGCGTGTGTTGTGTTTAGGAAGAATATTGACGTTAAAATCGTTGACGCAAAAGCGAGGAAGGGCAGCAACAGTTGCTGCCCTCGATCTGCATGCCTGCAGCCACCTGCAGCGGCAGCCGCAGCCGTAGCCAGGCAGCACAGCGCCGGCGCATGCGCAAGCGCTGTGCCTGCAGCAGCCGACCGGCGGTCTGTTTGCAGCAGGCTTGCTGCTGGCGGGGCTGGCAGCCCACGGGCAGAGGCGCCGCAGCTCCCGCGGGCGAAACCCCCCCATAGGGGCGACGACCCGGCGGTATAGCACCGTCTGCGGAGGCAACGGCGCCCGAAGGGGGCACCCACCAATAGCGGCATCGCCGCCAGCGGGCGTGCCGCTGGCAGGGTGGCGGCGGCGATAACAGCGAAAAGGGGAAAGGGTATTAGGGTTTTCTGGGCAAAAGATAGTTTTGCCCCTCGGAATTTGAGAAATTCCAGTTTCTATCTTTTGTCCAAATTACGAAAATACCCTTAAGAATTGAGAAATTCCCTACATGTCCCTGATTTCAGAAAAATATTAATTAATTAAAAGGTTTAGTTGATTATTATTTTTATTATTATCTAGTAGTTCTACATGATGATGATTATTTATACATGTGATGTATGATGTGTGGACGGATGATCATGGACCGTGTGATGTGTGTACTTGTGATTATTATTATTGAGGTCTGCGAACCTCCATTATATTTCTCGTTTATTGTTGGGCCTGCGTGCCTATGATTAAGTTGTAATCACATGAGGAGGCGTACCGGGAGCGTGGATGCGATAGCGGGACCCACGAGACGGACGATCGTGATGCATGGAGATGCATCAAGATGTCGACGGAACCGACGAGGACGAGATGGACGATCACAGGGCATGGAGATGCACCGTTGCACACATAGATCTTGATGTGAGTGATTAGGCCTACTGGTTCGGGCCTAATCATATTAGGTTGTGGTCCATGATCATCTGATGTGATTGCTTATACACATACTAGATATGTATATATATATTTGCATGCGATGTAGATATATATTAAATATGTATATGTGTGACATGTCATATTAGGAGACCAAATTATAGAAACATCTCTCGATAATATTAAGTCGGTAAACGTGAGGCAATTAGATTGACCCACGTGGCCTTCCATCGTTATGAGTAGGAACTGATTCCCGGTGTAGGTTGAGTTGGTCGAGTCCCTCGAGACTCACCTATATCGCGATTCGCTATCTTGCTTACGACATAGAGATGTCACCGGTGACCTAAGGGCATGGTATGCTTGGTCGAGTCCGTCGAGGGTATATCATCAAATCAGACTCATCTTGTAACGAAGGTGTTGACTTAACCGAGCATCATGGTTGGTCGAGTCCCTCGAGGCCATGGTGATTCGGAGGCCGAACAGGACGGGAATCACAAGGAGTTGTGATCGGCAAGAGTTGCCTACCTTTTAGGCTTAGTGTGATTGGTCGAGTCCCTCGAGGTTACACTAAGACGCTGATTGGATCCTGATCCCCACTAGAAGTCTGCCGGAGACTTCCGTTTCACGTGTTGAGGGTGTCGCGTGACTCGTTAGTAAAATAGTGGGAGCATATTAAGATAGAAGTCCATATCTTGATAGTTTATTTCTTGCAAAATCTGCATGTTATTCATTTCTGCTACATCTTTATTTTCAGAAAATGTCGCTTTCAAATCCCTTACGTGGCATACTTGATGTCAACCGCCTCACTGGTCCAAATTATACGGATTGGCTCCGTAACTTGAGAATTGTTCTCACAGCGGAGAAAATCGTGTACGTCCTTGATACAATGATGCCTACGCCCGAAGAAGGGGCAAGCGAGGATGAGATCGCTCGCTACGTGAAGTACATTGATGACTCCACTCTTGCTTAGTGCTATATGTTATGACTCCAGAGTTACAGAGACAACATGAAAAGATGGATGCCAGATCCATTCTCCTACATGTCCGCAAATTGTTTGAGGAACAGGGAAGGACTCAACGATATGAGATATCCAAGAGCCTTTTCCGCACTAGGATGACTGAGGGGACACCGGTTCAGAACCATGTCCTAAAAATGATTGAGTGGATAGAGAAACTCATAGGTCTAGGAATGGTCCTAGAGGATAACTTGTATGTGGACATTGTGCTTCAGTCCCTATCAGATTCCTTTTCACAGTTCATAATGAATTTTAATATGAACAAGGTTGAGGTGACTCTCCCAGAGCTCCTCAATATGTTGAGGGAGGCAAAGAGTACTTTTAAGAAAGAGAAGCCAGTTCTCTACACTGGTGAGACCAGAAAGAAAAGGAAAGCAGAAAGGTCCCTTAAGAAGGGAAAGTGCAAGGGCAAACAAGGTAAAGTAAAGGTTGCTAAGAAAGACCCAGCAAAGGACAAAGGCCGGTGCTTCCACTGTGGTAAAGATGGGCATTGGAAGAGAAACTGCAAAAAGTACCTTGCAGAAAGGGCGAAACAAAAGCTTGATGAAGCTTCAGGTACATTCATGATCAGTCTCCATTTGTCAGACTCTTATGATAACACATGGGTATTGGATACCGGTAGTGCTTATCATATATGCAATTCGTTGCAGGTTCTAGCAAGGCCTAGGAGACTAGAGAGAGGCGAGATGGACCTCAAGATGGGTAATGGAGCAAAAGTTGCTGTATTAGCTGTTGGCGAGGTCGCCCTACATCTGCCTAGTGGAGCATTTATTGCATTAGATGCATGTTATTTTGTTCCTTCTATTATCAAAAACATTATCTCCATTTCATGTTTAACAGTTAGTGGATATAAATTTGTTTTTGAGAACAATGGTTGTTCGATATTATTAGATGATAAGATCATCACGAAAGGAACATTGCATAATGGTTTATTTATTTTAGACACCACTCCATATATCATGAATGTAAATGTGTCCAAAAGGAAACGAGATGAGTTGAACAGTGCATACCTGTGGCATTGTAGGCTAGGTCACATCCATGAAAGAAGGATTCAAAAGTTGCTAAATGATGGATATCTAGATCCATTCGACTATGTGTCATATGCAACTTGTGAGCCTTGCATTCGTGGAAAACTGACCAAATCTCCATTTAGTAGAACTGGAGAGAGAGCCAATGAGTTGTTGGAACTCATACATAGTGATGTATGTGAACCCATGTCAACTCATGCCATTGGAGGTTACTCCTACTTCATTACATTTACTGATGATTTCTCAAGGTATGGATATGTGTACTTAATGAAGTACAAGTCCGAGGCCTTTGAGAAATTCAGAGAGTATAAGAATGAGGTGGAGAACCAGACTGGAAAGAGTATCAAAACTCTTCGATCAGATCGAGGAGGTGAATACTTAAGTACAGAGTTTACTCAGTTCCTCAAGGACCATGGGATATTATCCCAATGGACACCTCCTTATACACCTCAGCTCAATGGTGTCTCTGAAAGGAGAAATCGTACATTATTAGATATGGTACGGTCCATGATGAGTTTCGCTGACCTACCCATCTCATTCTGGGGATATGCCCTAGAAACCGCAGCTTACCTTCTGAATAGAGTTCCAACTAAGTCGGTAGTGTCTACACCATATGAGATATGGAAAGGGAAGAAGTCTGATCTTAAGGTTGTTAAGATTTGGGGCTGCCCTGTCCATGTTAGAAGACACAACCCCGATAAGTTAGAATCAAGGACAGAGCGATGCAAATTTGTGGGATACCCCAAGGAAACTTGTGGGTATTATTTCTATCATCTCGAGGACCAAAAGGTCTTTGTAGCTAAGAGAGCAGTGTTCCTTGAGAAGGAACACATTCTTAACGGAGACAGTGGGAGAATGATAGAATTGAGCAAGGTTGGAGAACCAAGCTCAAGCACCACTCTACAGCCCGAGTTTGTTCAGGTACCTAATACACAAGTATCAACTTTACGCAGGTCTGATAGAGTATCCCATCCTCCTGAGAGATATGTGGGACATATTAGAGCAGAGGATGTAGAGGATATTGATCCTCAGACCTACGAGGAGGCTATTATGAGTATAGACTCCGGGAAGTGGAAAGAAGCCATGAATTCTGAGATGGATTCTATGTACTCCAATAAGGTTTGGAACCTAGTTGATGCGCCCGAAGGTATTGTACCCATCAGTTGCAAGTGGATCTTTAAGAAAAAGATCGGAGTAGATGGAAAGATAGAGACCTATAAAGCATGGCTAGTGGCTAAGGGGTATCGTCAAAGGCAAGGTGTTGACTACGACGAAACTTTCTCACCCGTAGCAATGCTAAAATCCATCAGAATTCTATTGGCTATTGCAGCACACTATGATTATGAGATCTAGCAGATGGATGTGAAAACCGTATTCCTCAACGGGAACCTCGAGGAGGAGGTGTATATGATGCAACCTGAGGGATTCGTGTCCAAGAACTGCCCAGATAAGGTGTGTAGGTTGCTTAGATCCATTTATGGACTAAAGCAAGCTTCCCGAAGTTGGAACATAAGATTTGATGAGGCAATCAGATCTTATGACTTCGTTAAGAACGAAGATGAGCCTTGTGTATACAGAAAGGTAAGTGGGAGTGCTATCACCTTTTTGGTGTTATATGTGGATGACATCCTCATCATTGGGAATGACATAGGAATGCTATCCACAGTAAAGGCTTGGTTATCTAGACACTTCTCCTTGAAGGACTTAGGGGAAGCATCTTATATCTTGGGGATTAGAATCTATAGAGATAGATCCAAGAGGATGCTTGGCTTGTCCCAGTCCAGGTACATAGAAACTATTGTCAAAAGGTTTGGCATGGAAAATTCCAAGAGAGGTCTCATACCGATGAGACATGGAATATCGCTTTCTACGAGTATGTCCCCAAAGACTCCAGAAGAAAGGGCGAACATGGATATGATACCTTATGCCTCAGCAATAGGGTCTATCATGTATGTCATGCTATGTACTAGGCCTGATATAGCGCATGCTCTGAGTGTCACGAGCAGGTATCAGGCGGATCCAGGCTTGGAGCACTGGAAAGCAGTAAAGTGTATCCTTAAGTACTTGAGAAGGACTAAGGATCTTTTACTAGTATATGGAGGTAATAGCCTTAAGGTTGAAGGCTACACTGACTCAAGTTTTCAGTCTGATGTCGATGATAGCAAGTCGAATTCAGGGTATGTGTACACCTTGAATGAAGGAGCAGTGTGCTGGAAGAGTTCCAAGCAAGATACCACTGCTGACTCGACCACAGAGGCGGAGTACATTGCTGCATCAGATGTAGCAAAGGAGGGAGTCTGGGTGAAGATGTTCATCACAGATTTGGGTGTCGTTCCGAATAGCGAGAAGTCGACTTCCTTATATTGCGACAACTATGGGGCGATTACTCAAATAAGGGAACCCGGGTCTCATCAGAAGTGTTCTGAGGAGGTTCCAGCTTATTAGAGAGATCGTAACACGAGGAGATGTAGCAGTGGAAAGAGTTCCATCCGAAGATAACATTGCAGATCCACTGACAAAGTCGTTGTCTCAAATTGTCTTTGAGCGTCACAGGAGTCTGATGGGGATCAGACACATAGGTGATTGGCTTTAGGTCAAGTGGGAGATTGCTAGTCATAGGTGCCTAGCAAGCCAATCACGTGAGTGATGGCACGTGTGACTTGATACAGAATCTTTTTGCTTATTATATTTTAGCGTATATCACTTTATAACTATTGTATAAATGCATATATATATTGTGATGTCCTTGGATTTGTGCAATGGGAATCAGATCGTGATGAGATCACGATAATAAGATCGATTCACCTTTAAACACATATCCTAAATAATCCCGGTCATAGGTTACTCGAGAGGGACATCGTGATAACCGGATAGACTGGTGTGCTGTATACCCGTCCATATGATGGATGCAGCTGGTCTCATAGCTGCTCATGTAGGGACACTAGGGATACAATACAGGTGCTCATTGGAGAATGAGTTCACTGATTGATCCGCTTACGGAATGCTGGATGGTTGATGATGCCTTATTGTCAGACAGCGATTTGGTAGTCCTAGTGGTGTATCTGGTCCTTATACTTGAGACACCAAGGATGTCCTGTATGAGTGCTCCACTCTTTGATACCAGACTTATAGGTTTGGCTGTCCCAAATCTAGTACAGCTGGTCATTGGGAGTAGTAGTCGACCTTACGAGGGCTATTGAGTGTCGACAGAGGATCATCCACTCTCGGCGTCATGAGAGGAATATACTATGTGTTCTTGCTCAGACAAATCCCTGGCCAGGGTCATTCGGGTTGAGAGAGAAAGAGTTCTCCGAGAGAATCCGATTAGAGCGAGACTTGAGTAGAAACCGTGTGGATCTGATAGCACCATGCTCGATATACGGTCTCTGGGATATTAGATGGATGAGGGACTATAGGTACATGGTAACTGAGGACAGACAGGTCCAATAGATTGGATTCCCCTGTATCGTCTAGGGACTATGGCGTAGTGGCCTAGTACGTTCGTAGTCGATGAGTCGAGTGAATTATTACAGAGATAATAATTCACTGAGTTAGAAGGAGTTCTGACAGTTATGACTCACGGCCAGCTCGATATTGGGCCTAGAGGGTCACACACATATGGTAGGCATTGCGATGAGTAGAGGTTCGGATATGAGATATCCGACGGAGCCCTTGTCTTATTGGATGCAGATCCAATACCCACTAGGGAAGGACCCATTAGGGTTTGACACAGGATCTCTATAAATAGGAGGGATTCACAGCCTCATAAGCTAGAGTCTTTGCTTGCCTTTCCTATTCTCCTCTCCCTCTCCACCTCAGAGTAGGCATGGAGTTTTGAGGAGCGTCGTCGTAACCCTGCTGTGTGGATCACCGCTAAAGAGAAGGACGCTTGACCTCCTTCACCCTCTCCTAAGGATCTGCAAGGAAATAGGGATATACGATCTCCCTAGGTAACACAATCTCTATACGCAGTTTTGTGTTTTGCGGATTTTTGCGCACCAATCTTCGCACGACGACGAACATCTTTTTGGGAATCGAGGATTTTTGTGTTCTTGTTCTTCCGCTGCGCATATGATGTCGCCCCCCATGATTTCCCAACAAGACACTCGTTCGTAAAAGCGCAGAAGGCAGTTTGCAGTTATAAATGGAATCAAAACGTAAATGTAAACTGCAAAGAAACTCATTCGTAAAAGCGCAGAAGACAGTTTGCAGTTATAAATAGAATCAAAACGTAAATGTAAACTGCAATGTAAAGATCGTACGAAAACATCGATTTACGTCTGAATGCATATTCGGAAAGATCAGAACTTAGAAACTTGTTTGTAAAAGCGCAGAGAGCAGTAGCTATGTAGGAGGTTTGCAGTAATGATAAAGTGCGCAAAATAAAAGCAAACCAGAGATTTAGAGTGGTTCGGTCAGTCTTGACCTACTCCACTTTTGGCTTCCTCCACCGACGAGGTCACCGACGTCAACTAGAGGCCTTCCTTTAATAGGCGAAGGCCAACTGCCCTTTTATAGTTTCACTCCTTTTGACGGGCTCAGGAGACAACCCTTACAGAACCTTTCTCTCCTCTCTTTACAACTCAAGACTTGAAGAACAGAAAGAGGAGAACTTTTGGACTTTACACAAATTTGAGCTCTTAGAATCACAGAAAAGATCAAGAATTCGGTGTAGGTCTGTTTCTTTTCAGTGCTGAATGGGTAGGGTATTTATAGGCCCCAACCCAGTTCAAATTTGGAGCTCAAAACGATCAAATCCCGGAATTCCGGGATCAGGCGGTTGCACCTCCTGACTGGGGCGGTTGCACTGCCTGGCAGAGCTCGAAGACCGAGCCTCTGGGCGGTGCTACCTCTGTCAGGGGCGGTTGCACCTCTCTGCCAAAGCTCGAAGACCGAGCTCAGGCGGTTGCACCGCCTGACTGGAGAGGTTGCACCGCCTGGCAAAGCTCGAAACTTGAGCTCTAGCGGTGCTACCTCCTGATGTAATATCCCTCATTTTTGAAAATTTAGTAAATGCTTATTTGTAAATATGAGGATTATTTAATAATTTTTTTATATTAAATATTATTATAATAGAAGTTTGATATGATTTATGAAAGTTTCAGATTTAAGTTAAAAAAAAAAAATTAGTGGACATGTGTCATTAGCTAACCTAATGGTGCCACCTAAGTTTGCTCTAAGGATGACATCTAGCACTTTTCATGCATGCTTGCCACCTTGAAACTTTGCAACTCTTGTGTTAACCAAAAGTAATTAAATAAGAGATTAAAGGAGAAACTAAATGTAACCTTCAGAATCCAACGTGAGTCTAAGAAGAGAAGAGAAGGGAAGAAGAAGAAGAAGAGGAATTGAAGAAGAAGATTTGATTGAGGTTTTTGCATCAACTCCCCCCATTTGGGAATCAAATTTGTTTAAGGCAAGTGTTCTAACCTCTTTCTACAGAATTCCTAATCTCTGTTTTCCTTTTAATACTTCATAATTCAAAAGATTTCAGCTTAGTACCAAATCGTTCTTTCCTTCTGATACAAAGCCATGAATCTGAATTTTTTTCGGTAATCTGACTTCTATACATTGTTTTGGATCTAACTTTTAGCACTAAACTCTGATTTAGGCAAAACCTAATCCATTTGAAAGTAGACTCAATTATCTTTATTTTGACACTAAGATTGAATGATTTGGAGTTTAAATGCCAACTAAGACTTCTGTTTCAATTAACCCTACAGATTCTGCAAAATAGGGACTGAAATTTCTGACCTCTTGTTGCTTAACTAGTTATAACTTTCTGCAGTGAACTCAGATTCATACAAAGTATGATTTATTCGAAGCTAGACTCAAAATGTTTTCTGTATATACCTGATTTGAAATTTTTGGAGTACAATTGCTAACTGAAACATCTGCTTTCATCGACCCTATGGATTCAGTAAAACAGAGCTAATATTTTCAGACCTTTTGCTACAAAATTATCTGTAACTCCCTGTAGTAAATTTCAATTCTTGTTAAACTTGATTTGCCTAAAACTAGATTGATAAAGCTTTCTAATGAAACCTATTTTGTACAAATTGGAGCATAATTGGTTATCAAAATAGTTCATACAATGACCCTATCGAATTCTGCCAGAATCGAGCTTTGGTCGATTTCGGCTTTCCTTGTTTCTTCTCTTTGGAAATCGATTTCGGCAAACACTCTTCAGTTAAGCTTTACATTATTACCTTAAATTCCTGTATACTTTTATCCTTTATTTATTTGTACATTTGCAGCTATCATCTAAAGATCATGTTTGCATCGTAATGATTCGGCACATGCAATCCATTGTTCCGCATTTGCTTTCGATATGTGCCTCTTCCAGTTTCATTTCGTTGGACATTGAATTCACCTAACCTTCTTATTTCAATTGAGCTATATGTGATTTCTTGAAATCCTTGTATGCTCTTGCTTTTGTTTTCTTTCAAATCTGAATACATTTATGAAAGATTATGTTTGTATCGTATTGACTCAAAAGGCATATGTACATTTTGTTGTTCCGCATGTGCTTCTGATATGTGCCAATGTTATTGTTCATACTACCCTTTTGTACTCTGGTGTCTTGTGGGATATTGTCAACCTTTGCCAGAAATGGTAAAGGGAGTTATGCTTAGAGCCCGTGATTGCTCTGCCGGCCCCATTGACTTCACTCAGACGTGGGTGGATGAAGCTCTCAGACGTGGGAGACTTATGCTTGGTGGTCATCCAGAAATGGATGAATCACATTATGTATGTGGTCCCACAGCGCCCTCTATGTTTATTGATATGATATCCAAAGCTTTGTTTATGAGTTCATATTATGCTTTGGATAAAAAAATGGAATGCATGCTACATCAAAAATGACATACAGCTTGTGTTTATTATTCGGTTCACTTGTTATACTTTGAAGTGTTTCGTGTGTCATTATTATACCCCCAAACACTCTTACGCCTTTGATATGCACCTAAATGCTTCATGTGCCATTTGATACATGCCTAAATGCTTCTTTTGCCAATGAAATGCTCCAATTTCCTTTCTCCTATTATTATGTCTAATGCCTATTTTTGAACGAGGTAAACCTTTGTGATTTTATATCAAATGAGATGACTTCAAATGAACACTTGTATTTCTACTTTTGTATCTTGATACTAAGCCTGCTTGAACTTCTCCTATCGCCATGGATATGTTAGACACTTGCTGAGCTCTTTATGCTCACCCCGTTGCTATATAAATTTTTCAGGGTAGCTTGTCACGCACTGAAAAGCTAGAATTGGGTTAAAGCAGTGAAAGGCTAGAAGATTTTTTAGCTAATTTTGTTGGATGATGGTTTTTGTTGTATAGTAAACTTTACTTCTGATGTAATGTTAAGGATCTGTTGATACTTATGTGTTGTAAAAGTTTAAAGGACCGCTCATGTGTATGGAATGATAAGTTTAAGTTGTATAAGGATAAGAACTCATGGTAAATAATTATCTTTTTTGTGATTGTATATATTTCTATGATTATGGATTTGTGTTGTGGTTGATGTTTAGTTGAGTTGTCTTTAGATTTTGTGAATCTATGAGTGAAGTGGATTATGATTTATGTAACGTTCAGGTTTATGAATTGTGAATATTGATTTTTGAATGATTCTTAGTATCCTCAAATTGGTAGATTGGATCCTGGATTGAATTGATGATGAATTACAATATTATTGATTTTAGATAGGGTCACACCTCCTGAATGTGATAATTCGGGGGGGGGGGGCGTGACACCTGACAAAGGAGGTTGCACCGCCCAGTCTCGCTCGGAGACTGAGCCCTGGGCGGTTGCACCTCTTGGCTGGGGCGGTTGCACTGCCCAGTCTCGCTGGGAGACATAGCCTGGGCGGTGCTACCTCCCTGCCTGGGCGGTTGCACCTCCCACAGCAACCTGGGTCCGAATGGGTTGAACCATTCGACCCAATTTGAGTTCTTCAGGGGCCCAATTGCCCCAGGATTAAGCTAATGGGATCACCTCCCATTTCTAACTTAATCAAAGTGCTAACTACGATTATTTCCTGAGACATATTCTGCAGCTTGCTTCGGTGCGTCACTCGCTTCTTCCAGCGAGTTTCCGGCGAACTTCCGTCGATCATCCGATGAACCCTCGGTGATGCTCTTGCGGACTTCCGGCAAACTCCTGGACTGCGACGATCCACTTGGCAAGTTCCGACGAGCTCCTTTGGCAAGCTTCTGGACTTCTCGGATTTGTTCCCGCAGAACCTCCGACGACTGTCCGAACTTCCGTCGAGCTCTCGAACTCCCAACGTGATCATTGTCATGACTCCGGCGCAACTCCTGCTGCATGTCTTACTTTCATCGTAGTTAATCCTACACACTTATCTCAACACATACATTAGACAACAAATGACAATTGACTTCATCATCAAAATCCGAGATTCAACAAACTAAAATAAAAATATACCAAGGATTGTAACATCAATTATGATATTCAAATTTAAAATTATCAAAAGATTATAATGTTTCATAGTGTTATGGCACATTTGTCGAAATCTTATGTTGTATATGTATATTATACACAAAAACACTACCTCCTATAGCCAATATAGATAATAAAAAATTAATCAAAATTAGACTACGTAAAAAAACTAAAGATATCATATTGTTTTATATTTGATAATGTCGACTTATATAACTGATGGAAATTTGCATCACCATTAATTATGACCTAATTGTTAATACCTTGAACACCTTCTAGGGATCTTACCATCATGTCTCAATCTTATTATTAGCTTTTTTAATCCAAAAATATTTGTTTCTTATTGGTAATAATATCTTATTATTACTTATGTCTCGGTCTTCTGCAAATATTTTGCTAAAAAGTAATTCTCACAATACTCATATAGATTGAAATTTAGAAATCTAATAACAGCTATTGCATGAGAGCATAAAATATCAAATATATTAAACCACCAAATTCTCTTTTTCAGATCTACTATAACTATCTCAATGGATGTTTGGACTTGAAATATTTTACTCAAATGAGAGTGAATAACATAAAATCTCACCTTATCTTTCAATTTTGATATTTTTTCCTCTATCAAGGGGTATCAATGTACTAATTATAGCATTAGCAAACAGATGATGCAAATAAAACCACTCGATAATTTTTCTTCATGTCATCTCGATTATATATGTTATTAGAAGTCCATAAACATCTTTCATTAGTGAATTCATACTTATAGAACCATTTGTTTTTAGCATTACATACTGTCATTTTGTCATTTTGGAAAAAATATAGTAGCTCACTTCTCTCTATCTAATTTTGAAACGCAACGATAACTTTCAAGATTTTTTTCTATTAGTTTTTGTATATATTCATTAAACTTAAACTAGTAGATGCTCTCATGATAGTCTAAAAGACTCTAGCCACTTTACTACATGTATGTCACTTACTAAATTCTTTGAAAGATGGATCATGCAGCAATCATAATGTGACTTCGAGATTATTTCTTTCACTATTATAAGAATTCCTAAATTTCTATCATTGGTAATACTTAAAGAATTACAATGCATACCAATGAAATTTCTCAACTCAAGAAAGAAATCATTCTCACAACTCTCTCCCCTTAATCTCTACTACTCCAAATGCGACAAATTATAAGTTATTAGATTCATCAATAGTAGTCACCATCATCAAAACACTAGAATACTTTATAAATAAATATACTATATCTATGCCAATAACTAGATGAATGTATTGAATAAAACTATGCAAACATGCACCGAATACCCAAAAAACCCATCGAAAATGTCCATCATATGTAGTCGTTAAAAAAAACTAAACATTTCATAGTCATAATAAATTTTCAACTCATGTAGAAAAGATATTAACTCACTATAATATCTATCAAAGTCTCGATGAACTTCATTTAATGTTATTTCACAGGTAAGATATGCTTTTCTATCTATATATGTCACGCCCCCCGAATTATCACATTCAGGAGGTGTGATCCTGTCTAAAATCAATAATATGATAATTCTTCATCAATTCAATCCAGGATCCAATCTAACAATTTGAGGATACTAAGAATCATTCAAAAATCGATATTCACAATTCATAAACCTGTACGTTACATAAATCATAATCCACTTCACTCAGAGATTCACAAAATCTAAAGGCAACTCAACTAAACATCAACCACAACACAAATCCATAATCGTAGAAATATATACAATCACAAAAAGATAATTATTTACCATGAGTTCTTATCCTTATACAACTTAAACTTATCATTCCATACACATGAGCGGTCCTTTAAACTTTTACAACACATAAGTATCAACAGATCCTTAACATTACATTAGAAGTAAAGTATACTATACAACAAAAACCTATCATCCAACAAAGATTAGCTTAAAAATCTTTTAGCCTTTCACTGCTTTAACACAATTCTAGCTTTTCAGTGCGTGACAAGCTACCTGAAAAATTTATATAGTAACGGGGTGAGCATAAAGAGCTCAGCAAGCGTCTAACATATCCATGGCGATAGGAGAAGTTCAAGCAGGCTTAGTATCAAGATACAAAAGTAGAAATACAAGTGTTCATTTGAAATCATCTTATTTGATATAAAATCACAAAGGTTTACCTCATTCAAAAACAGGCATTAGACATAACAATAGAAGAAAGGAAATTGGAGCATTTCATTGGCAAAAGAAGCATTTAGGCATGTATCAAATGGCACATGAAGCATTTAGGCGCATATCAAAGGCGTAAGAGTGTTTGGGGGCATAATAATGATAAACGAAACACTTCAAAGTATAACAAGTGAACCGAATAATAAACACAAGCTTGTATGTCATTTTTGATGTAGCATACATTCCATTTTTATCCAAAGCATAATATGAACTCATAAACAAAGCTTTGGATATCATATCAATAAACATAGAGGGCACTGTGGGACCACATACATAATGTGATTCATCCATTTCTGGATGACCACCAAGCATAAGTCTCCCACGACTGGGAGCTCCATCCACTCACATCTGAGTGAAGTCAATGGGGCCGGTAGAGCAATCGCGGGCTCTAAGCATAACTCCCTTTACCATTTCTGGCAAAGGTTCATAATATTCCACAAGACACTAGAGTACAAAAGGATAGTATGAACAATAATATTGACACATATCAGAAGCACATGCGGAACAACGAAGATATGCATGTGCCTTTATCAAACAAGGAAATGCAAACAAAGCATTACATAATAAATTTCAAATATATAATAATTTCAGGATGAATAATACAAGAACTTCAAAGGACTAATATAAAGCTCAATTGAAGAAGAATTTAGCAGAAATCATATTTCCAATAGGATGAAAATTTAATAGGCAAAACCTAACAAAGTTTTCAATTATGATAGAATTTGAATGGTACATTTTCTGAATTGTTTGAGTGACCAAGCATGCTCTAAATCACTAAAAATAAGTGTCATTGGAAATCTGTATCAATCTATTTTTAGATGAACTCAGATTTATAATTTTTTGAGTTCTTAACAAGAAGTTACAACAAATAGAGTAAAGGAAGGTCAGAATTGATCATCCCTATTTTGCAGACTTGATAGAATCAATTTAAATAGATGTTTCAGAAGGCAAACATACTTCAAAATTTTCAACTAGGTGTCAAAAGAAAGATATGTGAATCTAATTTCCAAAGAACTAAGCTTTGCATAATTCAGAATTTTCATAGAGCGTTATGAGCAATTTAGTAACAGAAGGTCAGAATTGATCATCTCTATTTTGCAGAATTGATAGAATCAATTTAAACAGATATTTCAGAAGGCAAACATACTTTAAAATTTCCAAATTATGTGTCAAAAGAAAGATAAATAAATCTAGTTTTCAAAAAAATAAGCTTTGTATATTTCAGAATTTTCTCTAGAATTTTCTCTAGAGAGTTATGAGCAATTTAGTAACAGAATGTTAGAAATTTCAGTCCCTATTTTGCAGAATCTATAGGGTTAATTGAAATAGAAGTCTTAGTAGGCATTTAAACTCCAAATCATTCAATCTCAGTGTCAAAATAAAGATATTTGAGTTTACTTTCAAATGGATTATGCTTTGCCTAAATCAGAGTTTAGTGCTAAAAGTTAGATCCAAAACAATGTATAGAAGTCAGATTATCGAAAAATTTCAGATTCATGGCATTGTATCAAAAGGAAAGAAAGGTTTGGTACTAAGTTGAAATCTTTTGAATTATGAAGAATTAAAAGGAAAACAGAGATTAGGAATTCTGTAGTAAGAGGTTAGAACACTTGCCTTAGATGAGTTTGATTCCCAAATATAGGGAGTTTATGCAAAACCTCAAACAAAGTTTCCTCTTCTTCTTCTTCTTCTTCTCTTCTTCTTCTTCTCCTCAAACTAACGTTGGCTGCAAAGTTTCTTTTTAATGGTGCCTTAAATTACTTAGGTTTGACTCATGCTAAAATAGTGAGGTGGTAAACATGCATCGGGGTTTAGGTGTCAAGTTTAGAATAAATGCAAGTGGCTCATCTTTATTAATGACACATGTCCTCCATTTTATTTTATTTTATTTTTATTTACTCAATTCTGAATATTCTATAAATCATATCAAAATTTTAATATTTACTCTTAGATCCTTAGCCATAAACTTTAATATAATATTATTTAATAAAAAAAATTATTAAATAATTCTCATATTTACAAACAAGCATTTACTAATTAATTTTTTTTTTTTTAAAATGAGGGATGTTACAATATGAAGCCACTGCTTCAAATATTTTTTGAATATATGCAATGATCATCTTCGAAGTATATTTTTCATTTGTAAGAACTTGTTCTTTGATTTCTTCAGCTATAAACTTGCTAGTGCAAGATAAATAATCTTGATTTTTTCTAGGCATATTACATTAGTGCTTGTTGATGAACTTTGTCTTTAGACATGCATCACCTCAATGAGCAACTATCATCTATCCATAGTGCTCAACCTTATATTGTACTTTAAGCTTATAAATTCTACATGAATTTTTATTTTAAAATTCTTTCTTATAACACATTCTTACAAAGCTCTTTTAAACTCTAAAATATCTGTAAATACCTAAAAAATATGAAGGACTTATGTGTCAAATATCATAAATAAATTACTATATTAAACATTATAATATGAACAATCATAAATTATTACCTATCCAATATATATCATAATAAGTTCCTCTTCATTTGGAAAGGGAGTTAAAAGTATTAAGGTTGAAATCATATTCTTTCATGACCTTATCCTCTAATAGGTTTTCATACCTATATAGATTAAATTCGATCCGCTCACTAACAATATCATGGGCATCAAATGTATTATGATCCATATCTTCTTCGGCTTCTTTACTATTCTTTACTTAGCTAACTTTCTTCAAATATTTTATAAATATCTTTATAATCATCGATTATGAATGTCTTGTTCAAATCAAAGTTTTAAGTTTGAGATTTCAAGAAGATACTTCAATTTGCTCTTCTAATTTATAATCACTTTCAAAAATAAAGTTTAATGTTTGAAGTTGTGGAGAGGTATATCCTTCTGCTTAGTTTGGTATCGGATGACTACTTATCAAAATTACTTCTAATTTCGATATCCATAAAGCTGGTGTTTCATTTAAACTGTCTATCTTATCTAGAAAATAAAATATTTTATTTAAAAGAGGATCACTCCTATCATAATTAGCCTATATTTAAATGACATTCAAAATTAATAATACCAAACTATAAATATGTATTCATCTAATACTATATTTTTTTTTATTACAGTAAATGATTCAATGATGCAATGAATGATAAGCTGATGCAACTAGCGCTTCAGTGACACTACAAATGCTTCACCAATACAATGATCAATCATGTATTGATTCAGCGAGGCTGTGTAAAGTTAAATAAGGTTACGATGATAAACCATGGCTCAACTAACGACCACGATAATAGCCACTAGTAGGATGGTGAACGTCTTGTTAGAAAAAGATGACGACAACCTCTTATCCCATAAGAGATGATGACTATAGAGACTCAATGGGAAGGTGATGGCAACATCCTGCCCCATTAGCGATGATGACCATGGCCATTGATGCTCAACAGGAAGGCGATAACAACCACGATCACCGACGCTTAGTGAGAAGATAACAACGACTTTCTGTCCCATTGGTAATGATCATCACGATCATCGAGGCCCAATAGAAAGGCAACGGCTATAACTTGTTCCATCATTCAATTAGGCCGAAAAATACTCAAAGTTTCCTATTGGCAATAACGATATTTATATTGCATTCATTGTATTTGCTTCAGCATGATTTTCTTCAATTGAAGAAGAAGGTCAACAATGATTTTCTTTGATGTTTCTATTGCATTCAAGATATGATGGGTTAGTTTTGGAGAAAAAGATGGGGCAATTTAAGCCTAAATTAGATCAAATCAAATAGTTAGGCTTTTATTACATCGCTTTGATTTGGTTGATGTCAAACAGATCGATTCAGTCAAAAAAAAATTTAGAGCCTCTTGATAAAAATTAAATATGTAGATGTAGATTTACCGATAGACATTGGTTATTTTTTTATTTTATAAAGAGCATTTCAGAAAAAAGATGCCTGCGTCATAAATCGGGTGACATCTGATAAATCCTCGTTTCTGAAGACTTATATATATATATATATATATATATATATATATATATATATATATATATATATATATATATATATATATATATATATATATATATATATATATATATATATATATATATATATATATATGGAACGATCAACGGCCACAGAACCATGCAAACCGACGCTATCTCGCCACGCGGCACGCTTCGAATCACCACCTTCTTGTTTCACTGGTGTAATTCGTTTACGCTTTAACAAAAAACCCATAAGAGCCACGAGTGGGAGCCACCTTTAAACTCCGCACTTGTTGCAGTTACAAGACGGGTACCTGAGATGAGGGTAGCGAAAGGCCACTCCTGCTACCAAACGTGACCGCTGCCTTGGCTTTCTCGCTGTGTTTTCTTCGCTACCACTCTTCCCCCACTCTCTCGATCCGATTGCGATTAGGGTTCCAAAATCTCCTCTTCCATTGATCGACTCCGCTTTAAAGTTCTTGATTGCTTACGATGGATTACGAGCAGCGGGCAAAGGTATTCCAAGACGACAAATCTTTCAGCAACTCCGGAGGAGGCATCTCCGAATTCATCGTCCCCCACCTCCTCAAATTGTCAGTCAATTAATTATGCCTTTTCTTTACCTTTTGGGATATTATCTCTCTTTCTTTGTTGAATTTGTTTTTCTTGTCATGTACATATTCAGATATGGATCGCGTGCCACGGCACGAGACTTTGAAATCTACGCTCCCAATGCAACCTTTGAGGATCCTCTCATGTGCGCTCACGGGTGAGTAGCTAACCACAGTTGGCTTGTCAGGTTTATTGCCTAGTTGTTGCATTGATTAAGTTCGGCTCTCCTTATTTTTTTGCAGAGTGAAGCAGATCAAATCCGCGTTTTATTCACTCCCCAAGGTTTTGATTTGCTTTGTTGGCTTTAGTGTTCTTCGTCATGCTTTTGTCGAGATTGCTTTGATTTTTTATTGGTGCCTGTTGGTCTTTAAGAAGAATGCAATACATAGTAAAAATCTTATCAGACATTAATATTATGACAATAGCTCTAGTAAAATACACAGATTTTAGGAAGGTGCAGTACAACTAAAAGTAACACATGATAAGTTGCTAACAAGCTTATCTCAGTTGGAGAAGGGCCAAAGTTTTCATCTATAGTAGGCAAGATAATAGTGTTCTATATGGGCCGCACAATGAATTGGTTGTGCGAAAGCTCTCTGAGAAAACTTCTGACAGGCCTTGTGCTAGAGCCTCAGGTTCGATGTAACCGTTCGATTTAGTCCCACGTTATAAGTTCCAAAGTCTTATATTAACTTATAAGGGTTTACTATTATTAACTTTGGCTTCAATAAAGTTAACACACTGATTTACTCTCACAAGTCGACTTGAGCTTCAGCATTCCGGGCTAGTGGTTCAGGCTTAATAAAGTTTGTTAACCTACCGGATCTAATCATGACAATGTCACTTGTGATAATAATCAGGATAATGGTTACTAGAATTTATATATTCTAGTTTATAGATCATCATGATTTGTTCCACGCTACTTTGACTTGGGAATAGTGTTTCATGTTTCATGGTTTGCTTTGTAATATGCCAAGTGAATGTTGATTGCTTAGTTTAGTGTTCATAATAACACAGTATAGAATTTTCTAATCAAGCTTGACAATTCGCATTTAGGAATCTTGATTGTTTTACAGTTTACTACCTTACTTTCCAATGTCGACCTCTCCTGTCTTGTCACCGTTATTTCGAAATACTCAATAGACCAAGAATTAATTTTGTCCTGACTGAGTTCTTGGTAAGGGAAACGTCTTTTTTTCTTCCAACATACGACAAAGACATTCCCCAGGTGGAAAAATATGATATCTACAGACTGTAAAGTGCGGGTGCGTTTTGGAAGTAGGTTTAATACAGTAGTCAGCAGGTGATCAGTTATGTTTCACCTACGAGACTCATGACAGGGCTGTTTATATATATTCACTAATAACAACACATTTGCGATCCACTGAATTGATAGATAAAGATACGAAACGGTCACTGGGTCTCTAAAGTTAATGTGTGATGCAAACCTTTATAGGCGTTCACATAAAAATATGAGAAAACTTTTTAATTTTCTGATTAGGATTATGACATACGTTAGCATTATGAATTTACAAATTTAATTTTCTGAACCATCTAGCCTGGATAAGTAACTACTGTCAGAGTTTCCTGACTTTTTGGCTAACTATTATGTGTATTTTATATCCTCCAAATCAAAATTTGGTTGAATTTACTGACCATTGAGTACTTGGAAACAGATACAAGGACTCATGCAGTCGGATTTATAATTTTATACGTCTTACTTGATAGAAAATTGAAGTACATCATAATAAACTTGACTGCCGCTAAACCTCAGTGCTAGTAGATACATTATGTAATTAGATCATGTAGTATTGCAAATTTGATCATTCAGTCTATGCACTTGCCCTTCAGGTGAACCATATTGATGCCATGTATAGCCATGCAGAGTAAGCTTTACTTTGCATTAAGATTGTCATTTATCGTCTATTTATTATTCTTCAAAGATAATTATCCATCTAATTCTATCTTAGATCTATTTTATTAGTATAGGCAGTGCAGTTGATCCTATAAATTTATACCACCATGACACACTTATCTGTGTGTTGCAGCTATCTCTTGTATTTTTAAGTATGTCTGGGTTACGGTTATACCTGATTAATCAATGTTGAAGATGTAAGTTTACCTCTGTATCAACGATATTTTCTATCATCAATTGAGGCAGTCTATGCCTTTCAGGTTTTCAGTGAATCTAGGATTGTTGAATATACAATACAAGAAAATGCAACTGGACCAGGAAAAGCTGAGGTATGTGGTTGTATTTTGCTATGAATCTCTGCATTGCTCTTCCAATATGCTTTTTTGTAACTTTCTTTTTTCCTCAAAAAGTTCAAAAGTTATATAATTTAACAAGAACAAAAAGAGCCCTTTATACACACCTAATATATGCACATATGGGACTTTCTTCTTTGAAAATTACTTGCATACACACATAATGCACATGAACCTGCGATTTGCTTGCTGTTCAAGATGCCATATATGCACCATCTAGGTCCCATGATGATTCTACACCAGCACTGGCACACATCGAATCACCTCCATGTTCATACGGAAGTCAACAGAAACCTTTCTCTCTGTAATGACAACCTATTTTGTGTATGTTTCAGATTTTGATTGATAACAAGCAACATTACAAAATTTTCGGAAAAGATATCGATCTAGTATCACTTATTAAGCTGAAAGTTGAAGGGGGGCAAGTTGTCCATCATGAAGACTGGTTAGTCCAAGCTCTCACTGTCTTTTGGCATGCTTTAATTCCAGCATCAGTTTTGATAGATTTTGGTGATAGAAACTAATTCATCATGAATACAAGTGCAGGTGGGATAGGAAGCCTCTAAAGAACAGGGACACAACCAATCTCCCTTTGGTAGGACGGCTTGCAGAATATACACGCAGGGGCTCAATGCTAATTACACATGTCCTCATGGGTTTTGGCAAAGATCCAAGCCATTGAAATTTATCTCCCGAGTACCAGACGTCATGTTAGCTAATCACTAGTTTTGCCACTGCCACTGTTGTGTGCAGCAGATGCAATCTGCAAAGTTCACATAGATTGGATTGTACGCAAATGGTACTTCAGAAAGTATTGCAGACTGGACTGTAAGGAATAAAAGGTAAATATATTCATATTGATGATCTTGATTAGATTTGGCATCCAATGGCAGTAGCTTTCTGATGAGTGTATGAACAAATGCTGGTTGCTATCTCACTCGATATGCATAGCAAATGGAAGATTGTTTCAAGTGATTTCGTCTTGTGCATCATCCAAAGTTCTCAGTCAGGTATGGTACGAGGGCTACTCTGAACACAAATTCTCTTATTTAAATGAAAATGATATATATATATATATATATATATATATATATATATTCTTCAAGTAGCTAATATGTTTACAAAACATCTATGTTTGACCTCTCATAAGCTGAAATTGTTGCATAAAACAAAATAGTTATATGGTCTTATTGGATGTTCCAAACATTCTGTTTCAATCTTAGCGTTAAATCTGATGTATACTGATAAAGTGTTAGGTCACAAATGATATTTTTTGTTTTTTTATAACTATTTCTTAATCAATTGAAACTAGTTAAATGCAGAATATTTTTTTTAATAAAAAATTTCATTCAATATGATTTTTTTTTCATAAATCATGAATCCAATTAAGTCGTCTACGAGGGTAAAAAGGTTATTTCATATGATATGGTTATAAATGATGAGATATTGAAGAGTTCCATATAGAAAGATTGGGAGGGGTAATTACACATTACTCCTATAATTAACTTTAGTTAGTATTCCGATCTATATATCTTAAAAAGTAGTATTGGGGTCTCTAACCTTACGAAGGTAAAACATTTCATCCTAATTTTTCGTACATTGTTAACTTTGTTGATAGAAAAAATCGCATGTGTTGTTGCAGGCACAAAGAGGGTAAATAAAAAAATAAAAATATGAGTTTATTATTTTTAAATTATTAAATTTATATCCACTTCTCACCTTAACTGATTTCTCTTCCTCTCCACCACTCCCCATCGCACCCACTTGACCTGCATCGCTCTTGCACTGCTCGACCATCGTTGCACCTGTAATGCTCACCGTTATTGCACCTGCACCGCTCGACTATCGCCTCTCTTGACTTGCTCAACCCCATCACCCTGGACTCGCTCAACCACTATCGCTCCTGCACCGCTTGATCGTCGCACCTACATCGCTTGTTGCTATTGCACTAGACCCAACTCGCCTATCGCACCCTGCTCACCTACTGCACCTGCTCACCCGCCACCCCGTCATCCTCGCCATGGCCGACAACGATCTCATCATTGTCAAAGAAGCTTGCTGCCTATGTGTCTCCTCTTTAGAATCGACCCAATAAGAACTCAGTGTTCCAGCGGTGCGTCGATGCTAAGGTCCAATAGTGGGACGACCTCACCTTTGGGATCGCCTTCTACTGTTGCGACTCGTTCCTCCTCAACCAGAGCCTACAGTTGTTCCCTTACAACAGCCACCTCTCCCTCTCCTCTCGTGACACTCATCATCTTCCACTCCAAGGTCAACAAGATCTCCCTCCTCACTGTCAACACCACCATCAACCCCTCCATATGATTCATTCCCCTTTTTTATCTCCTCTGATTTAATATACATATGAATCGAATATCTCATTCGAGCTAATAAATATGCTTAATTCCACTTGGAATATTACATTAAATCTATTCTTATATTGTTAGACAAATGCATCATCAACCAGACTATTGCTTCTTTGCTTTTCCAAATCAATAGTTGAGGATTCATGGTGGCATGTGCTAGTAGAAAATATGTAGCAATGTCCTCTCCCGTCTTTGTTTGCAACGGTTCATATGCTCCAATGCTTCAGCGAATGCGCACAATTGTGCGGTAGATGAGCAGGTGTGGCAGTCTATTGAGTGTGACGGTGAGTTGAGTTCGGTGTGGCGACAATGAGCAATGCAGGAGCGATAGTGGTCAAGCGGTGCAGGGGGTCAAGCGATGTAAGTGTGACGACGACGAGTGATGTAGGTGCAATGGCGACAAGTATTGTAGGTGTGATGATAGTCGAGCAGGTATAGTGGACGAACGATGGGCAAATAGGCAAGAAAGAGGAGAGGAAGAGAAATATTTCAAAAATAAATTTAATAATTTAAATAAATATTTTTTATAAGTGACAATACGTGTAATTTTTTTAATGAAGTTAGCGATATAAGAATTAAGGTTAAATATTTTACAAATATAAGGATCCAATATTATTTTTTAAAATATAAAGATCGAGATGTTAATCATATTTAAATATAGGAATAATCTGTAATTATTCCGATTGGGGGAACTAACATAAATAGCGCTTTTATTCCGACCATCCATCACATCAAGGTCTCGCACAAGTGAACTCTGAAGCATACTGATCCCATGACACAGGATATGAACCTCACATCCCATGTTAGGGTTAGTATTCCTTGGGCATCGAGAATCTTCGGACGGGGGCTAGACGGCTTCAGTTTAACATAGTCTGACGGAGCAGCAGATTGTATTTGGGGATAAAGCTTCGGAGGGCAGGGGATTGATTGCGAACTGTGGCGAGATCGTGCGTCTGGATTGGCAGGAGCAGGTGCGGCAGTCCCACAACGCAATCTTTCGATTATCTTTCACTTTGTTCTAATTTCGGTTTCTGATTTCTTATTTCTCTTTACAATCACCTGATGATGTTCCCTCCTTTAAGACGATCTCAATTCACCGCTGAAATAATTGGGTATTTTGTGGAATGCCATGCCTTCAACTTGTTTGGTTAAATGCATATTAGCGTGCAGCATCTTCTTTTACCAGCTGATTTGTCTTTAGAGATAGATGCAATTGGCGTTGCATCACGGGAATTTATGAGTGATTCCAATCAAGTTAACTGTTTAGGATCTGTAGAAAATCTATACTGTGGAAAGAGGAAAAATCAAAGAGTGTCCACAGACCTAGATAATCAATGCAAAATCAGTCAGCGGTAGAATTATAGGTTGGTAATGAGGATGTTGTTGTTTTCGCAACCTTAAGCTGAGATGTCAGTCTGATCTGTGTGCCCATGCAAGCGAGTTACCAACTTCTTTGATCATCTCAGACATGCTAAATATATAAATTTTGCAAGGATTAGGTATTGGTGGACATGTCTTCACTGACCTTGAAAATGTGTCGTGATTTTTTCTGCTTGAAACAGGCAAACGTTGAACATTTGATAAAAATAGTGTTGATGATGCACAACAAAATACAAATAGACAGACATATTAAGTAATAGTTGGAGACAGAAAGGATATTTGAGTTTAAGAAGGCACGCTATGCATTCCCAAGGTACGATCCTGAGCTCGATCTAGAACCCTTCAGCGTCATGCTTGCCAATGGGTTTTAGATGCCCAAGTTCTCAGCTGGTTCTCAAATGAAGTTATGTTATACCAAACAAAAATAGATGGAGACACAGAAAGCTAAAAAAGTCAAGAAGAGTGTTGGTATAGGAGTTATATTTCTGTACATGACTTTGTTTTGTAGAAGAGAAGACCCCCTTATAAGAAAAAGAAGATGAAGGAAATAAGGTGATTATTTTGCACCTGGGAAAAAACTGATCATTTATGGAGGGATTGATGAGAGATTGTGTATAAGTTATTCCCATTGTCCAAGTGTCTCTCTTGAAACAGTGAAGTAAAGAATATAACACATTACAAAAGGCCAAGTCTAAAGAGATTTACAAAGGCAATATTAAGTTGTTAACCTCTCAAATAAGTGGAATATCTAACAGGAGAACCATGTGCTGAAATTCTACCCAACTTGATTAACTAATCGAACTAACACTGTATAAACTGTTTCATTAGGAAGAGTTATTGAGTGTCCAAGAAGCCTTCTTAGATAGTATATTTATTACTAGCAATGTTCATCCATTTTGAATTTGAAACAAATGTAAAAAAGGAGAGAACTGTTGCCATCAAGAATAAGTCATTCTCGTTTTGTTAGTATGCACAGTTGCTAGCCTATCCGAATGATTGTTACTCATCTGTGTTATTCTCTGAGATGTTTTATGAACCATGGACTTGTCATCGAACTTATATGAAATAACAGTTCTTTCCATGCACTCCTTCCTTTCTCAAACATGTAAAAGGAAACTAACAATTACACAGTGTCACACAGGATACAAATGTTTATGAAGCATGTTCTATGTTAGCAAAACCAGAGTGTGGTTGATGACTTAGTCTTACACGCATCTCCTTGAATTAATATATGAGGATTAATATATTATTGTAGACATATGTAGATAAACGGAGGTGTAGGTTTGATGCAGTAGTTTGACCATTGAAAAGGTTGTTGGGTTCCTTTCAGAATTTATAAATCTAGGTAGTGGGCAAAACATGTATTTCCTCTTACCTTGTCTTTATTAAGTTGACTTCGTTTCTTTAGACCTTAGATGGCTTGAAATCAACAAGAATATACTAGCTTTGTGGAATTCTATTCATTCTTTCTTGGATCATATGTATCAATAGATGAAACTTTATACAAATCCTTTAGCCGATTCATGCTGTCAACTAAGATCACTGCATTAGTGATAGATTTAATGCAGTAGTTTAACCTTTGAAAAGGTTGACAGGTTCTTTTCAGAAGTCATAAACCCAGGTGATAGGTAAAAGGAAAGATGAAGAAAATTAAGAAACTAATGAAATAAGCCATAAGGTTAAAGAACACTAGTGCCTATGAAATGTTAGTGGTGTCATTCACTGAATCTATTGTGATAACAAGTATGAGGTAGTATATCTTGTACTTCTTATTCTGGCAATAGTCAATGGGTCTTAGGATCAGTCGATATTGGACTACATCGATTGGGTTGGTCTCAGTCAGCACACTTGGATTAGGACCTTGGATTTCAAGACCATAATAAATCATGTTTTTTTATTGAAATTTAAGGTATTAGCATACAAAAACTCAGTGGAGAGTCATGTCAACACAATGCTGGGTCATGCCCCCCATGCCTATCCAATACAATTGGCAATGCTATGTTTCACGACACCTGGCAAGGTGTTCCATAAACTTAGAAATTCTGGATAGCCTTTGGGGATAATTGTCAAAACTCTGTAGTTTATGGATTATGTAGTCTTTAAAAAGATTATGAGATACAACAAGAGTTAAATTTAAGAGTACTTGTACCTATTTTGGTTTTGTTGTGGTTTTAATACATGAGTATTCTTCATTGATGGTTTGTTATGCTATCCTGTTTAGTGATGACCTATTGAATGTTCATAGTTGGTGGTATGAATACCAATTAATATGTCAAAAGAGAGTTAAGATCAAAGAATTATGGAATAACACACCCTTATCTTCAGAAATTAATGTTGGTGGTGGGCTGTTTTTTTCTTTCCCCCTCATTCATGTCTTCACCTTTTATTTTTTTGGGAGTGTCCAATTGTGATTGTGATACATGTAGGTTTCTGATAGTAGATCAACATGCAGGCTTATGTGATAGGAAAGTTTTAGTTTTAACGATTTCTTCAAAGATTTTTAGTTATTTATGATGTTCGAGCCTTCTTTGTATGCAGGCTTCTGTGATAGGAAAGTTTTAGTTTTAATGATTTCTTCAAAGATTTTTAGTTATTTATGATGTTCGAGCCTTCTTTGTCGTCTCATTCTTCTATTCACAAAAACAAAATTCTTCATGTGATGGTTATCACTCACTATTTCTGTTTGCTTCTTCAGCAAGCTCTCCATTTTAATTACATAGAGCATGGTATCTAATTGTCCTTGTCCTATTTTATTATGTCTTGTTTTTTTTCCTGCTCCAGCAAAAATCATAATCTGGCGTCATGGGGAATAAGCCTGCAAAGCAAGAGACTAGGAAGGATGAGATCTTTGCAAGAGTCATGCCTCCACTAGACCAAGCCTTTGTTAGATGGCTTGCTCGCGATGTCAAAAGATTGCATGCTTTCGCCCCAAGAAATCCTCGTGCCATAAAACCACCGGATCATTATATAGAGTACATGCGGCTGTATGGTTGGCTGGATCTCGACATGGATGATCCGGACCTGGCTTGTTTGATTAAGTAGTTTGTCTCGCCTTGCTATGTACATGATGCAAGTGTCTCTCTGGTTGTTTAGTGGATTTCACAAATCGAGATTGCAACTTCACTTAATTCTTCTTTGAGAATATGTTGGAGAAAGACAGTCATATCAACTGCTGTGCAGAACATAATCCATAAAGGTAATGTGTATGTAGATTGCAAGTATGATGGTGTCTCGTGATGGAACTCACCACGTATTGATGGAATATGTTTTTGATGCTGAGATCCTCGTTTTGTTTTACATGTTTTGTTGTACCTTTACAGACAAAGCAGAAGATGACTTTTGATTGTGTCAAATTGGAAGGACTATTAGGTTGATGTGGGTCAATAATACGGATTGGATGCATGTGTTTGATCTGAGTCAAACTGCAAGGACTATTATGATACTTTATCTAGCTGAATTGTGTATGTGTTTATATGGCTGAATAATCCTATCTACAATTTCTCCATGTTGAAGTCAGTGGAAAAGTAACCAACAACTATTAAAGTATTAATGGAAATTGCGGTTTATACCCCAATACTTTGGTATTATCGCCGTAAAACACATACAAGTCAGACGTATGCCTAGAAAAAGAGAACTCGCGGGGATTTGGCGCACGTCGCTGAATCCAACGGCTACCTTCTACGCTTTAGACAACTGTCCCAAAGACTTCCTTCCCTGTTCTCTGGTCGTTCCAACAGCCGAACAGCTGTGTATAGGTGTATAACGTGACCGTCCATGAACGCTGCCTCTCATCCGACGACCGTGCGATGCTAACGGTGGTGTACGAACAAAATTTTAATATATTTAATGAATTATCTAGTTAAATAATTATTTAAATGGGGCCGGAGTGACGCCTCCGCTTCATTTCCGAACCAAGTCTGAACTCTATTATTCCCTCCCGCGCTTTCTAACCTACACACGACCTCATCTCCCTCTCCCTCCTCCTCGTCGTCCACGGATCCCAGACCCCGATCCGCCCCATACCTATCAGCCATCCCCCGCCACCACCTTGGGCGCCGTCGGATCCCCTTCTTCCCGCTTCTTCCGCCGCTGGAATCGGGCCAAGAACCAGGGTTTGGCCTCGGATTCTTTCTTGGAGGACGACCGGGGGTTCCTTTTGTGATTTGGTTTGTTTTGTGCTGGGAGGTCGATGTCTGCCGGCCGAGCAGCTGGAAGCCGCACGCCGCAGCTGCCGAAGCGGTACCTTCCGTTCCCCTATGCAACGCTACCGTTTTTTGCTCCAGATGAATACCACCGGCTCCCGGCCCCCGATGGGCGTCGGATCACCGGGGATGAGCTGGCCGATGCCCTAGTTATTAAGACGCCTGTGAGTCTCATGTTGGAATGTTGTCTCCCTATTGATTTGAGCTTGAGATGAATTGAAGCATTTAAACCTCATTGTATGCTAATTTTGCTGCTCGACTTATCATTTCTCTTCTAGATGGACATGATTGTTTTCCCTTGTAATGTGGATTCCCATCTTTTAAGAAACAAAGAGATTATAAATTGTGTTCATGCAATGTTTTTTGACGTTGTTGATGTCATAGATCTGCATTTCTTTAGTTTTCTTAGATGTTATGCTAAAACTTGGGAAGGTTATTTGGAATGTCAAATTTGAAGGATTTCATTGCTACTCAGTGAAACTGGGAAATTTAGGAGAATAGTGCAGAAATGTCCAACGATATGGTGTGCAAAAATTTAGGAGGGCAAGCCTTGGTACAACTGTAAAGTTGCTCATTTGCGACCTAGGAGATCAGGGTTCGAATCACGGAAAGAAGTCTCTTTAGATATTTAAAGGTAAAGTTACGTACATTGACCCTCCCTCCTCAGATCCCGCATTGGTGGGAGCCTTGTGCACTGGATGCAGAAATGTGCAGCTTCTATGAGGACAGTACAAATTTTTAAGTGCTAAAACTTGTTATGCTTAATTGAAACTTTTAGTATCAGAAATATAAATTTTTAAGCTTTGAAGGACACTATGGGTATAAATGGTGCCAATGCTTGCTTTAAATTATGACAAATGATAGTTTATTATAATAGATAGCTTACATGTTTGTAGAATATAAAGGTAGAATCTACATTTAAATTTATAAGATGAAGGGTATGAGTAGGATCAACAGTGATGATCAGGTTTACATGGTATGCATACTTTATCAAGGTATGCAAGATGTTGCAACCTAGTCATTTCTTAAAAAAGAAATTGCTGTTTTCATTCTTATTCTGCAAAATGGTTGGCATTGTATTCTCATATACTTCATGATGGCATGTGTACTTTTCAAGGTATGGAAATGGGATTGTTCCAAATATTTATTTCATCGATCACAAAACTTCTAGTGACAGCTGAAGTTTGATATCCCCACTGAAGTACATTAAGGTGTCAAAAGACTCATGTGGCCTCAATAGAATATCATCCATTTTTGTTTATTCAAAGAGGAGCTTTACTATGTAACAGAGGTTTTGAACATATGGAGACTCAGATCTAGAAGGTAAATGTCAGGATTTTTTGAGAGAGGACTAAGTATGAAGATATTCCAAAGAATATCTATATTGAAGAAATTGCTTTGTTCAATTCGGAGCAAGAACCGTTGGCATGTTCATAACTTGTAACATATACTTGTGACTTGGCACTTTCCATATATCCATCTAATTTTAGTCAGCAGCAAGTTCCTATTAGAAATCTGCCAATCTTTTGGCTAGTAATTTTTATTTGAATCTAATTCATCATGTAGATACTAGCTTGTTTCTTGGTATCTTTTATAACAACATCAATGGTTTCATGGCGAATAATGTACTTCTTTAACCACAAGTTTTATGTTGATCAGAGTACAAAATGATAGGTTCAATAATATTTAGGAAATCAAATATTTTTTGTAAAAAGATGTGTCTTCTAGAGTTTTGAGAACTTACAATTATGTAGCCAACCCTAAACTCTTTGGAATATTGTGATGCTGAAAATCCATCATTATGTAGTCATTTTGTCTCTTCCTTCAAAGAGCTCAATAGCATGAAAAGATCTATAATAACCCAAATGATTGCGGCCAGGGTTCATCGTACCACGATGTACTGCTCGGCATGGGCGGTACATATCGATCACATAGGGAACCATTATGGGCGGTACATACTGGTTTGTTGGTATGTCTCATTGTACCATGTGTCAGTACATCGATACATATCATATCGATGATCGATACACTAATATGGACTGGTAAGGCGAATCATGGTTGTAGCATTACATTCATTGTTGTTGGTGGACAACTTAGGGCATCCTGGTTTTATCTTTACATTTATGTTGTGGGAGGATAAGTATTTGATGCATTTTTATAAATGGTTTGATTAATAAAGATTGGCATAAAACAATTAACATATTATTTGTATGACATTAGTGTTTCTAGAGAACTGTCATTACCACCACACCATGTCTCGGTAGCAAGTACTCTAGTGCCAGCGATTTGAAGTAAATAATCTGATATCAAACTTATTCTAGAAAAGGTTAGAAAGAATATGAAGTGTCATGTAAACTCATCTGATATGGGCTTCAACTTAGAATAAGTTATTGACTTATTGGTGATTATGAAGTGTCATGTAAGTAACACAAGAAAGTTGTGCTTCAGCATCTGAATTTTGCTTGAGAAAATTCTATGTTAAACAAGATCTTTGTTCGGACTTGTTTTTCAAGTTGCTCTTGATAGATTGAAAGACACTGCTAGAAGTTATTGGTTCATCTCTTCTAGCCTGTTATTAAATGTAGTTATATGCATAGTAAAACTAGGGCAAGATTTAAGAAAGTTTGAAACTTCTTCAAAATTTTCCAGTGTTTCTGTTAGTTCAGCTAAGCCATCTAGTCATCAGGAAAGATGAGGATGATAAAAAAATATAGGGCTTTCAACTCAAGTTATTGTCTTTGTCCTTACAACAGAATGCAGAAAGTCTTGTATTATAGCTATAATGGATTGACTATTAATCCTTTCAGTTAACCACATCTATCTTACCTTGCTTGTAGATCTAATGTGTATATATATATATATATATATTTTAATTTTATCAGTATTCCAGATCTTAGGCTTACTTTAATCTTGTGTCATCAAATTTGCTGAGATGTATATTCCTTTATGTAAATTTGAAATTTTAACTTGCTACTCATAATTTAGTGAACAAGAAGATGATGAGGCTGCAGAGTCAAGTGAGTGGATGACGAATCCTTTTAATGCTGAAAGACATAATAATCTTTTCTCACACCAAAATCAGGAAACAGAAGAAAGAAAGCTGGCAGATCCAAGGTTGCGAAGTACAAGAAGTCTTACCCTCAAGCCCCTATGTCAAACCATGGTGCATAGGTTCACCCTTCCATTATCATCAAAATTTCATACTAGTAATCTCCACTAGGAAAATTCACCCATCAGTTACTTGCATACATGCACCTACCTATCTTTGCAACTGGCTAATGAGATATGCTGTTTCTTTGCCAAATTTCAAGCTTAGATATGATAAATTCCCAATTGAAGGGCTTGGCCTGCATATGATCTACATATGCAAATTTTATCAGTATCATTGTGGTCCTGCAGGTTCACCTTCATGCAACACCTTGACTTCAGTTGGTACTTGCCATTATGACAGCTCTCTAGGTGATCAAAGTCATGGCTAATCTAGAAACTTCAGGCAATATACTGGAAATTTTCTTTGCTTTTTGCTTCTGACAATTGTGTTGTGTAATTTCCTTTTCAGGACTCCTGACCAAAAAGTTCATCAATTTGCTTAAACATGCAGAGGACAGCATCCTTGATTTGAATAATGTTGCGGAAACACTTGAGGTACTGCAGATGCTTAATAACGTAAACGACTCAACTTTGTTTTTGCTATAGTAAGAATTATATTGTGTAGGTGCAGAAGAGGTGGCTAATGTCCTTGTAGGGATTGGACTTATAGAAAAGAAACTCAAGAACAAAATTCATTGGAAGTAATTCATACTTTTTCCTTTTGGAAGTTTATTTTATATCTCAGTGTTCTCGATATTTAGGTTTCAAATTTGAGAAGCTTTTCACATGGTGCTTAATTCTTGGTTCATTGCTTGGCAGGGGACAAGAGTCACAAGACAACACAAGACCAGGAGAAGTTGATACTGATATCTCAGTACTACAGGTATGATGTACATGTGCATGCTCTTTGCAAGACCAAAAAACCACTGTTCTCAGTTTATACTTATCTGTTCAGAGCCATGTTGTGAAATTCTTTATTGTGAACCAAGTAAACTCATCTGAATTATCCTAGTTTCATATTCTTCAGGTGGATGTTGAAAAATTTGCCCTGCAAGAGTGCGGTTTTGATGATTGTATCAGGTCAGGTCAGGTTTTAATAGAGCTGCTAGGCTACTGAAGTCACATCCTAACAATGCGTTGAAACACTTTCTTCACAGCAAATTTGTGAAAGACTGAGGGTCCTTATTGAAGATGAAATCAATCAAAAGTAAGTATTTTTCCTCTTGCATTTACATTTTGAATATGTTATCAATCCATGCAATCGCCATATGACATGATATTTTTGTGACTTTAGGTTGGTATATGTGACTGAAGATGACATCAAAGCTCCACCATGCTTTCAGGTGATGGTCTGTTAGCTTGCTTAGTTTATAAACGGCAATAAGGCACTGGCCTCTTCTCCATTATGAATATCATGATATTATCCTCATGTATCTTATCTGCAGGATGAAACATTAATAGCAGTAAAAGCACCTCATAGTACTACCCTGGAAGTTCCAGACCCTGATGAGGTGAGAAGAGGGAAAGCCTTGGAGAAGGACTTGTTTTTAAGTTTTAGCACTTCATTGGTTTGACCATCTTTAAGTCTGTTTCCTCTCTACGCAGGTGAGTAATTATCTGCAGAGATACATGATTGTCCTAAGAAGCACAATGGGCCCGATAGATGTTTAACTTGTTAGGTTATGTTTACCCTTTAGTTTGTCATTCTAGACTGTCAAGCTTTCTACACAATTATTTGAGTTGGGCTCTGCTCTGACCTTCATGTGTTGTCCCTTGGTGTTCTTTTTCTTCTTGTTGCTAGTCAATTTGAGGTGAGTGGTGTTGAGCCATCTCGAAGGCTCGTTTCTGGGAACTCTGGCGAACTCAGGGTCTGTCCATGCTGGCAGAGTTACAACGGAAGAGAGCAGAGGGTTAATCAAGATAGTGACATAAGTTCCTCGCAGGATTTTGGCGGTGGTATTATGAAGATAGTTCCCTCAGATTTTGATGTAAGTACAGTTTTTGGTTATGGAGATATTAAGCCATTATATCTGCATATGCAACTCATCTCTGTGGTCTGCATCATGGACATCACAATAGACCATTCAATTAGGATCCCTTCTACAGTATATGTAATGACTAGCAATTTAAATATAGTTTGACTAGAGTTGAATCTGACTTTGATCTCAATAGATGACTTGTTAAATAAGAATTTTAATTTAATTTATTTTGTTTAAATGATCCCAATCATTTATTTCATGATTGAAATATGATCCTCTTTGGTAATTGATAGTTATTAAAAAATTTTCTAAAAGGATATTTTTATTTTGTGATGATAATCTATTGCAAATATGAGAAATTTATTATGAAATTGATCAGATTAATTTTGTTATGTTATTTAAAATTTAAAAAGTCATGTTATTAATCTATTTTGGAGAGAGAGAAACACTAGAATTCTATGATTTTGTAAGCATAATGTTGATATTTTCGTGACAAAATTTAGTATATATTTTTATTATGATATGTTATTTAATATGAAATCTGTAACATACATTATTTGGTTTTTGTACATATGTCATGCATACACCTCCGTTCATAGGTGTGCACAATCCTTATATACATAAGTGCACTTATATGCATGTATAAATTCTAACCAGTACGATAGTGCATCTATTCAAAACCTAGCTGACCTTAGATGTGGTGCCCATCTCCCATGCTATCCCGAGACCTCCCTCCTTCCCCCTCTTGCAACTCTACTTTCTCTCTCCTCATTCTTCACTTCATTCTTATACTTTCTGAATTTTCCAAAGGTCTCGGACTTATATTTCATTAAGTACACATATTCATATCTTGAAAAATCATCAGTGAAAGTAATGAAGTAGGAGTAACCACCAATAGCATGAGTTGACATAGGTCCACATACATCACTATGTATGAGTTCCAACAGCTCAGTGGCTCTCTCTTCAGTTCCACTAAATGAAGAGTTAGTCATTTTTCACGAAGGCAAGGCTCGTAAGTTGCATATGACTCATAATCGAATGAATCTAAATATCTATCCTTTTGTAACTTTTGAATCCTTCCCTCATGGATGTGACCTAGCTTACAATGTCACACTTATGCACTATTCACCTTATATACTTTCTTCTTAGACACACTTACATTAATGATATGTTGAGTAGTGTCTAGCATAAACAAACCATTATGCAACTATTATTCACTAACTGTCAAACATGAAATGGAGATAATGTTTTCAATAATAGAAGGAACAAAATAATATACATCTAATACAATAATAACTCCACCAAGCAGATGTAAGATGACCTCGTCAATAGCTACTACAGTAACTTTTGCTCCATTGCCCATCTTGAGGTCCATCTCACCTCTCGCAAATCTCCTAGGTCTTGCTAGAACCTGCAATGAATTACATATATGATAAGCACTACTGGTATCCAATACCCATGTGTTATCATAAGAGTATGACAAATGAAGACTGATCATAAATGTACCTAAAGCTTATCCAAGCTTCTATTTCGCCCTCTCTGCAAGGTACTCTTTGCAGTTCCTCTTCCAGTGCTCATCTTTGTGTTGGGAAATCTTAGGGCGACATCACATGCGCAGCGGAAGAACAAGAAAATAAAATCTTCGATTCCCAAAGAGATGTTCGTCGTCGTGCGAAGATTGGTGCGCAAAATCCGTAAAACTTAAAACTGCATATAGAGTAGATTGTGTTACCTAGGAAGATCGTATATTCATGTTTCCTTGTAGATCCTTAGGAGAGGGTGAAGGAGGTCAAGCATCCTCCTCTCTAGCGGTAATCCACACAGTAGGGTTGCGACGACGCTCCTCAAAACTCCAAGCCTACTTTGAGGTGGAGAGGGAGAGGAGAATAGGAAAGGCAAGCAAAGGCTCTAGCCTATAAGGCTCTGAATCCCTCCTATTTATAGAGGTCCCCTGTCAAACCCTAATGGGTCCTCCCCTAGTGGGTATTGGATCTGCATCCAATAAACAAGGGCTCCGTCGGATATCTCATATCCGAACCTCTACTCATCGTAATACCTACCATATGTGTGTGACCCTCTAGGCCCAATATCGAGCTGGCCGTGAGTCATACCTGTCAGAACTCCTTCTAACTTAGTGAATTGTTATCTTTGTAATAATTCACTCGACTCATCGACTACGGACGTACTAGGCCACTACGCCGTAGTCCCCAAACGATACAGGGGAATCCAATCAATTGGACTTGTCTGTCCTTAGTTACCGTGTACCTATAGTCCCTCATCCATCTAATATCCCAGAGACCGTATATCGAGCATGGTGCTGTCAGACCCATACGGTTTCTACTCGAGTCTCGCTCTAATCGGATTCTCTCGGAGAACTCTTTCTCTCTCAACCCGAATGACCCTGGCCAGGGATTTGTTTGAGCAAGAACACATGGGATATTCCTCTCAAGACGCCGAGAGTGGATGATCCTCTATCGACACTCAATAGCCCTCGTAAGGTCGACTACCACTCCCAATAACCAGCTCCACTAGATCTGTGATAGCCAAACCTATAAGTCTGGTATCAAAGAGTGGAGCACTCATACAGGACATCCTTGGTGTCTCAAATCTAAGGACCAAATACTCCACTAGGACTACGGAATCGTTGTATGACAATAAGGCATCATCAACCATCCAACATTCCGTAAGCGGAACAATCAGTGAACTCATTCTCCAATGAGTACTTGTACTGTATCCCTAGTGTCCCTACACGAGCAGCTATGAGACCAGTTGCATCCATCATATGGACAGGTATACAGCACACCAGTCTATCCGGTTATCACGATGTCCCTCTCGAGTAACCTATGACTGGGATTATTTAGGATATGTGTTTAAAGGTGAATCGATCTCATTATCATGATCTCATCACGATCCGATTCCCATTGCATAAATCCAAGGACATCACAATATATATATGCATATATGCAATAGTTATAAAGTGATATACGTCAAAATATAATAAGCAAAAAGATTCTGTATCAAATCACACGTGCCATCACTCATGTGATTGGCTTGCTGGGCACCTATGACTAGCACTTTGCCATAGTAGAAGCACTGACCTTTGTCCTTTGTCGGGTCTTTCTCAGCAATATTTGTTTTACTTGGTTTACCCTTATTAAGGGACTTTTTTGCTTTCCTTTTCTTTTTGGTCTCACCAATATAGAGAACTGGCTTCTTTTTCTTGATAGTGCTCTCTGCCTCTCTCAACATATAAAGGAGCTCCGGGAGAGTCACATCAAGTTTGTTCGTATTAAAATTCATTATGAATTATGAAAATGAATCTGGTAGGAATTAAAGCACAATGTCCACACACAAGTTATCCTCTAGGACCATTCCTAGACCTGTGAGTTTCTCTATGCACTCAATCATTTTTAGGACATGGTTCTTAATCGGTGTCCCCTTAGTTATCCTAGCACGGAAGAGGCTCTTGGATATCTCATATCGCTAAGTCATTTCCTGTTCCTCAAATACTTTATGGATATATAGGAGAATGGATTTGGAATCCATCTTTTCATGTTGTCTTTGTAACTCAGGAGTCATAAAGCCCAACATGTAACACTAAGCAAGAGTGGAGTTATCAATGTACTTTACGTAGCAAGCGATCTCATCCTTGCTTGCCCCTTCCTCGGGTGTAGGCATCATTGTATCAAGGATGTACGCAATTTTCTCCACCGTGAGAATAATTCTCAAGTTACAGAGCTAATCCGTATAATTTGGACCAGTGAGGTAGTTGATATCAAGTATGCCACGTAAGGGATTTGAAAGCGACATTTTTAAAAAATAAAGATGCAGTAGAAATAAATAACATACATATTTTATAAAAATAAATAATCAAGATATTAATTTCTATCTTAATAAACTTCCACTATTTTACTAGCGAGTCACACGATACCCTCAGCACGTGAAACGGAAGTCTCTGGCAGACTTTTAGTGGGGATCTGGATCTAATCAGCGTCTTAGTGTAACCTCAAGGGACTCGACTAATCACACTAAGCCCGAAAGGTAGGCAACTCTTACTGTTCACAACTTATTGTGATTTCCATCCTGTTCGGCCTCCGAATCACCATGGTCTCAAGGGACTTGACCAACCATGATGTTCGGTTAAGTCAACACCATCGTTATAAGATGAGTCTGATTCGATGATATACCCTCGAGGGACTCGACCAAGCATACCATGTCCTCATGTCACCGGTGACATCTCTATGTCATAGGCAAGATAGCGAATCGCGATGTAGGTGAGCCTCAAAGGACTCGACCAACTCAACCTACACCGAGAATCGATCCCTACCTATAACAATGGAAGGTCATGTGGGTCAATCTAATTGCCTCATGTTTACCGACTTAATATTATCGAGAGAAGAGTTTCTATGATTTGGTATCCTAATATGACATGTCACACATATACATATTTAATATATATTTACATCACATGCATATATATATATATATATATATATACATATTTAGTAGATGTATAAGCAATCACAACAGATAATCATGGACCACAGCCTAATATGATTAGGCCCGAGCCAATGGGCCTAATCACTCACATCAAGATCTATGTGTGTAGCGGTGCATCTCCATGCCTTGTGATCGTCCATCTTGCCCTCGTCGGTTCCGTCAGCATCTCGACGCATCTCCATGCATCGCAATCGTCCGTCTCGTAGGTCCGCTATCGCTTCCACACTCCCGCTGTGCCTCCTCATGTGATTATAACTTAATCATAGGCACGTAGGCCCGACAATAAAGGAGAAATAAAAAATGGAGGCTTGCAGTCTCCAATAATAATAATCATAAGTACACACATCATACGGTCCATGATCATTCGTCCACATATCATACATTACATGTATAAATCATCATCATGTAGGATAACTAGATAATAATAAAAAATAATAATCAATTAAACCTTTTAATTAATTAATATTTTTTGAATTCAGGGACATATAGGGAATTTTTAACTTTTGAGGGGGTATTTTCGTAATTTAGATAAAAGGACAAAAATCAAATTTGTCATATTCATAGGGGCAAAATTATCTTTTTCCCCAAAAACCCTAACCCAATTTTTCCCTTTCCCCTGCTAATGTCGTTGCCGGCGCCACCCTACTGACGGCAGCTTGTGCGGCGGAGGGGCGTGGGGCACCGCCCTTGCCCACGAGCGGCGCCCCCACCTGCGGATGCCCCTGTGGGTGGCGTTGCCCCGCAGCACCCGTAGGCGGTTATGCTCACGGGCGCAACGCCCGTAGGCGTCGTTGCCATGGGTCCAACACTCGTAGGCGCCGCCCTTGCGCGTGGGGTAGTGGTCATCGTACCTGCGGCCCTGCTTGCAAGTGTTGCTATAGGGGGCCTGCTTGCACGTGGTCGGTCTTGCGGCTGCCGTTGCAGGCGGCCTGCTTACATGCAGATGGCAGCGCTGCCATCTGCGAAGATAGTAAGGGCCAGGTTGTTCGTGTGATAGATAATACCACTGTTGGGAAATCTTTGGGGGCGACATCACATGCACAACGGAAGAATAGAAAATAAAATCCCCTATTCCCAAAGAGATGTTCGTCGTTGTGCGAAGATTGGTGCACAAAAATCTACGAAATATAAAACTGCATATATAACAGATTGTGTTACCTAGGGAGATCATATATCCCTGAATCCTTGCAGATCTCTAGGAGAGGATGAAGGAGGTCAAGCGCCCTCCTCTCTAGTGGTGATCTACATAGCAGGGCTACGACGACACTTTTTAAAACTCTAGGCCTGCTCTGAGCTGGAGAGGGGTGTTAGGATCAAAAGCACTAAGAGGGGGGGGGGGGGGGCGGTGAATTAATGCAGTGGAAAACATTCGACGTTTAAAACTGCATTCGTACGATGAAATCATTTTCGACGTAAAACCGTTTTCGGAAACTTAACTTGAAAACGAGTTTGTAAATGAGTGCAGCAAAAGTAATGAGGAAGTAAAGCACATATGGAGGTTTGCAGTAAGGTAAGCAGCAAGAATAAATGTAAACAAGAGAAGACGAGAGTTTATAGTGGTTCGGTCAATCATGACCTACATCCACTCCTCCGATTCCTCTTCCGTCGAGGCTACCAGCATCCACTAACGATCTTCCTTTACTAGGCGAAGATCAACCTCCTTCTTATACCCCTCTTCTCCTTTTACCGGGTTTAGGAGACAACCCTTACAAGCACTCACTCTCCTCTCTTAAACAGAATTCTAACACTTAAGCTAGAGGAGGGAAATTCTAGAGATTATAGCAGCGTTTTCTCTCTTTTAATCTCTCTGTGCTTGTGTGTTTTACCCAGGGATGAGAGGGGTATTTATAGGCTCCAAACTGGTTTATATTTGGAGCTCAAAAATATCATCTCCCGGATTTTCGGGGTCCTAGCGGTACTACCTCCTGACTGGGGCGGTACAACCGCTTGCCAGCTCAAAGACTGAGCCTCTCCGCGGTGCCACTGCTTGATAGGGGCGGTTGCACCGCTTGGCAGAGCTCGGAGACCGAGCTCAGGCGGTTCCACCGCTTGTCAAGGGCGGTTGCACCGCCTAGTCTCGCTCGGAGACTGAGCCGAGGTGGTGCCACCGCCTGACTAGGGCGGTTGCATCGCCCAGTCTCGCTCGGAGACTGAGCCCAAGCGGTGCCACCGCCTGACCTGGGCGGTTGCACCGCCCATGTTTCCTGGGAGACCATCTCCTGGGCGGTGCCACCGTCTAGCAGGAATTCTGGTCCGAATGGGTTGATCCATTCGGCCCAATTTGGTTCTATCAAGGGCCCAATTGCCCCCATATTAAGTTAATGGGATTACCTCCCATTCCTAACTTAATCTATATGCTAACTACGACATTTCTTAAGACATTTACTACAGCTTGCTCTGGTGCATCAACCGCTTCTTCCGGCGAGCTTTCGGCGAACTTCCGGCGAACATCCGATGAACCTTTGGCGATGCTCCGACGGACTTCCGGCAAACTCCTGGACTTGTGATGATCCAATTGGCGAGTTATGATGAGCTTCTTTGGCAAGCTCCTGGACTTCTCGGATTTGTTCTCGCAGAACCTTTGACGAGCGTCCGGACTTCCGTCGAACTCTCGAACTCCCAACGTGATCATAGTCTTGACTCCGGAGCAACTCCTACTACATGTCTTACTTCCATCGTAGTTAATCCTGCATATGTAAAACAAAACTTCAATCGAGACAATTAATCCTAAGCAATTAACCAAGTTGTCCGGCATGTCATTGGTCCCTCAACGCTTCGTTCGATTCTTCGGCGCATCGTCCTCTCCTGTTGCCTATTGCCCAATCGGCCAGTTGACTCCGCAACTTCGATATCCTTGGCACAATACCCGCTCTTCTTAGCCCGGTGCCCGAGTCCACGGCCCAAAGCCTTTTGTCAATACGTCGACCGATCCACCGGCTCGACGTCCAATCTTCTGACATGTTCCTTTGGCACAACATGATTTTTCCTGCTTTAATTATCTCATCCTTATCCTGCGTCACTCAAAACGTAGATTAAATCATAAACATATATCAAGTGGTTTCATCATCAAAATACGAGATTCAACAATCTCCCCCTTTTTGATGATGACAACCACTTGATGACGTAGTTAACCTTAACTCCCGGAGTTTAAATAAACTCCCCCTATCAATATGTCATATTGATAGAAACTCTGAATAAAAAATCCAAGAAACATGTCATCATAAACTTATGTATAACATGTCATGTCATCAACATACTTCTCCCCCTTTGTCATCAATAAAAAGGAGAAGTACAACTATTCTTGTGTTTGTGATATAAGTTCAATTTATTACATGAAAAACATAATATCAAGTTTTATCATCATGCAGTTTTGAAGCTAGAAAATTTAGCAAGTGTTACATCATGCTTAGAACATTCAAGCTATCAAGTTTTAGATATGTAAGTTTTATAGCATACAAGATATCACTTTTGGTAATGTTCAAGATAGCAAGTTCTACATGAACATGCAAGCTAGCAATTTAGAGATGTTCAAGAAAGCAACTTTTGCTTCTTGAAATATGCAAGTTTTACAAGCTAGCAAATTCAAAGATATGCAAGTTGACATATTTGCTTTTCTTAAGAAAGGCACAATAGCATATTTTTGCTTTTTCTTGAGATTTCAAGCTAGCAATTCTCGGTTGATGTTCAAGATAGCAATTTCTTCTCTTTTGAGAAATGTAATTTTTGCTTTCTTCTTGAATTGTGCAATTTGCTTCTTTTGAGATAGCAACTTTTTGCTTCTCTTTAGATCACAAGCTAGCAATTCTAGCAAATTTTACATCATGCAAGGTAGCAAATTTTTGTGATGTTCAAGATAGCAATTTCTTCTCTTTTGAGAAGTGTAATTTTTGCTTTCTTCTTGAATTGTGCAATTTGCTTCTTTTGAGATAGCAACTTTTTGCTTCTCTTTAGATCACAAGCTAGCAATTCTAGCAAATTTTACATTATGCAAGGTAGCAAATTTTTGTGATGTTCAAGATGTCAAGTTCTTTTCCTTGCAATATGTAAGCTAGCAAATATTTGCTTCCTTTGCAAAGTGCATGTTTCTAAATTTTGCAAGATGAGCTAGCGATATTTCTCCCCCTTCGTCAATGTCAAAAAGAAGGGAAGACCCTTTGCGTCAATTTCTAAATCATGACAAAGGTAAGTATCAATCTTATCATTATATTTTCAAATTAAAACATGCATATTTTCAAAACCATGCATTTCATTTTTCGTGCATGATACAAATAAATCAATCATTATGAGCATATCATACATGATATTCAAGCATTAAAATTTTTAAGCATTTATCAACATGTTGATCATGATACCAAACATTCATCATTTAAAGCATTCATAATACACATCATGATATTCAAGTATTGCATGCATCATTTCAAATTCATGAATATTTCATCATTGCATGCATCATACCAAAATATAAAATCATCATTAATGCATGATTCCAAATCATCATTTATTTTACATCATGATGGTACTAAATTTATCAAATTACATCCTACCATGCATGATCGAAACTTCTTATTTGTATACATCAAAACAAATTAATGAATATTTCATGTATTCATATCATCACATAAGGAATATCAAGAAGAATTGTTAAGTGATGAGATGTATTTCATACATTCAAAGAATTTCACATAACAAAATTCAATTCATAAGCCTTAAAAGATGTCATGAAAGAATATATAAACAATCTTGATTTATAAATGAATACTCAAGTTATAATTTCAAAAAATCAAGAGAAACTGTGATTCATTTTTAACAAATCTCCTCTTAAATATATAACATAAAGAGTTCTTAGGAGATCATGAAAAAGATAGAATTAATTCAATCTTGTAAGAGAACAAGATATTAATTCATGCAAATAAAATCTTGATTTAAGCATAAGAAATCTCAATTTATAAATTTCGAAAAATCAAGATAAAGCTCATTTAAATCATCAAATCAAGATCATTTTCAAGAGATTCACAAAATTAATACAAATAGATTCATTAATTTCCCTTTTTAAAAAATCAATAAAGTCAAAAAAATAATTTTTTTAAGAAGAAACCTTTCCACTTTTTAGTTGTTTTAATTCAAGTGGTTTATTTCATACATGCATGTTCTTTTCTTTTATGCCAAATAAAAATATGCATCAACGTTTAGGATCGAAAAATAAATTTCGTCATAAAACCATCAAGATAAATAGATTCTCAAAAATGAATTGTTAGGATCAAGAAAATCCGAAAATAAAATTTAACACTTTCATATATTCGGACATGGTTTTACTATAGATTTTCAAATTCAATCATGAAGATAAAACATGCTTATGATCATGAAAATTTTTGTATCCAAAACACATAATTTTCAACATGTTATTAAGGCATGTAATAGTGTGAAATCATCATGGCAATTAAGTAATTTGATTATTGAATCAAGAAAGTCTGAAAAATAATCTTAACAATTTCATGCATTCGAGCACATTTTTATCATATGTTTTTCAAATACACTCATGAAAATAACACATGCTTATCATTATGTATAACTTAAAATCTCATGTATAAAATTGTCAATCATGGTATCAAAATATTTAATATTACATCATTATGCATTTCTTCAAATCAAATATGATTTTATTTAATCAAAATTGAGAAATAACAATGGAAATCAACGTGATACACATTATTACTTCTTAACCACATATAGCATGATTTCATTTTTCAATCAAAATCATTTTGTTTGTTTATCATAAAATATGTATTTTTCATGATTATTTTCAAAACTACTAGCATGATCATAGTTTTTGTATTTTCATTTTTTTTAAACATGTAATTTTCAAGAAAATTAATTCTATACTAAAAAAGAAAATACATTATGAAAAGCATCATATAATTTCGAAATAAATTAAGGGGGTTTTGATTACCTCATCGTTGAATGTCATTATGGCATAGTTTGTCATCTCGTCTTTCTTGATTTTCTCCTCATCTTCGAAAGAGCTCGATTCATCCCACTTTGTGTTCTTTTTCTTACGTTCAAAGCAAGTAGTTCCGTTCTTTTTGTTCTTCAATTCGCGTTTCATTAATTTTTTAAATTTCTTAGTGAGTAGTTCTTGTTCATCATCACTTGAGCTTATGCTCGAGTGGTCTTCAAATGTTCTATGTCCCAAATCCTTCCTGTTCTTTGGAAGGTGATTTTGTTCATCATGTTCATCATGTGCATTGTGCACCATTTCATATGTCATCAATGAACCAATTAGTTCTTCAAGTGAAAAAATATATAAATCTTTTGTTTCTTGTATTGCGGTTATTTTAGAATCCCACCTTTTTGGAAGGGATCTTTAGATCTTGCTTATGAGATCAAAATTCGAAAAAGATTTACTAAGAACTCTTAGATTATTAACGACATCCGTGAAACAGGTGTACATGTTGCCTATAGTCTCGCTTGGTTGCATTCGAAAAAGCTCAAAATCATGCAATAAAATGTTAACTTTCGAGTATTTAACTCTATTAGTTCCCTCGTGCGTGATTTCAAGTGTTCCTCAAATATCAAAAGTCGTTTCGCATGTAGAAATCCGATTGAACTCATTTTTGTCCAAAGCGCAAAATAAGGCCTTTATAGCATTTGCGTTTAAAGAAAAATACTTCTTCTCCAAATCCGACCATTTGTTCATCGGTTTAGAGGGAAGTTGAAAACCGTTTTCAAGTTTTCCATAAATCCAAATTCATAGAAATCAAGAAAACTCTTATTTGAGTTTTCCAATAAGTGTAGTCAAATCCGTTAAATGGTGGACGAACAACCGATAAGCCCTCTTGAAAGCCATGAAAAGCCAATTCTCTCGGGTGTAAATCCAAAATGAGAAATACCAATCTCTGATACCAATTGTTAGGATCAAGAGCACTAAGAGGGGTGGGGGGGTGAATTAGTGCAGTAGAAAACTTTCGACGTTTAAAACTGCGTTCGTACGATGAAATCATTTCTGACGTAAAACCATTTTCGAAAACTTTACTTGAAAGCAAGTTCGTAAATGAGTGCAGCAAAAGTAATGAGGAAGTAAAGCACATATGGAGGTTTGCAGTAAGGTAAGCAGCAAGAATAAATACAAACCAGAGAAGATGAGAGTTTATAGTGGTTCGGTCAATCGTGACCTACATCCACTCCTCCGATTCTTCTTCCGTCGAGGCCACCGGCATCCACTAACGATCTTCCTTTACTAGGCGAAGATCAACCTCCTTCTTACACCCCTCTTCTCCTTTTACCGGGTTTAGGAGACAACCCTTACAAGCACTCACTCTCCTCTCTTAAACAGAATTCTAACACTTAAGCTAGAGGAGGGAAATTCTAGAGATTGCAACAGCGGTTTCTCTCTTTTAATCTCTCTGTTCTTGTGTGTTTAACCTAGGGATGAGAGGGGTATTTATAGGCTCCAAACCAGTTTGAACTTGGAGCTCAAAAATGTCATCTCCCGGATTTCCGGGGTCCTGGCGGTACTACCTCATGACTGGGGCGGTACAACCACCTGGCAGCTCGGAGATTGAGCCTCTAGGCGGTGCCACCGCTTGACAAGGGCGGTTGCACCGCCTGGCAGAGCTTGGAGACCGAGCTCAGGCGGTTCCACCGCCTGTCAAGGGCGGTTGCACCGCCCAGTCTCGCTTAGAGACTGAGTCAAGGCGATGCCACCGCCTGACTGGGGCGGTTGCACCGCCTAGTCTCGCTCGGAGACTGAGCCCAAGCGGTGCCATCGCCTGACCTAGGTGGTTGCACCACCCAGCTTTCCTGGGAGACCATCTCCTAGGCGGTGCCACCACCAACCCTAGCGGTGCCACCGCCTAGTAGGAATTCTGGTCCGAATGGGTTAATCCATTCGGCCCAATTGTCCCCAGATTAAGTTAATGGGATCACCTCCCATTCCTAACTTAATCTACATGCTAACTACGATATTTCTTAAGACATTTACTACAACTTGCTCCGGTGCGTCAATCGCTTCTTCCGACGAGCTTCCGGTGAACTTCCGGTGAACATCCGACGAACCTTCGACGATGCTCCGGCGGACTTCCGACAAACTCCTGGACTTGCGATGATCCACTTGGCGAGTTCCGATGAGCTTCTTTGGCAAGCTCTTGGACTTCTCGGATTTGTTCCCGCAGAACCTCCGATGATCGTCCGGACTTCCGTCGAACTCTCGAACTCTCAACGTGATCATAGTTTTGACTCCGGAGCAACTCCTACTGCATGTCTTACTTCCATCGTAGTTAATCCTGCACATGTAAAACAAAACTTCGATCGAGACAATTAATCCTAAGCAATTAACCAAGTTGTCTGGTATGTCATTGGTCCCTCGACGCTTCGTCCGATTCTTCGGCACATCGTCCTCTCCTACGGCCTATTGCCCAATCGGTCATTTGACTCCTCAACTTTGATATCCCGAGTCCACGGCCCGAAGCCTTCTATCGATACGTCGACTGATCCACCGGCCCGATGTCCAATCTTCTGACATGTTCCTTCGACACAACATGATTTTTCTTGCTTTAATTATCTCATCCTTATCGAAGAATCCTACGTCACTCAAAACGCAGATTAAATCATAAACATATATCAAGTAGTTTCATCATCAAAATACGAGATTCAATAAGGGGGAGGAGAATTGGAGAGGCAAGCAAAGGGTTTAGCCCACGAACTATTGAATCCCTCCTATTTATAGAGGTCCTATGTCAATCTTAACCCTAATGCATTCTCCCCTATTGGGTATTGGATCTTCATCTTGCTAGTCATAGGTGCCTAGCAAGCCAATCACGTGAGTGATGGCACGTGTGACTTGATACATAATCTTTTTGCTTATTATATTTTGGCTTTGGCATATATCACTTTATAACTATTGCATATATATATATATATATATATATTGTGATGCCCTTGGATTTGTACAATGGGAATCGGATCGTGATGAGATCACGAAAATGAGATCGATTCATCTTTAAACACATATCCTAAATAATCTCGATCAGACTGGTGTGCTGTATACCCGTCCATATGATGGATGCAGCTGGTCTCATAGCTGCTCGTGTAGGGACACTAGGGATACAGTACATGTGCTCATTGGAGAATGAGTTCACTGATTGATCCGCTTATGGAATGTTGGATGGTTGATGATGCCTTATTGTCAGACAGCGATTCCGTAGTCCTAGTGGTATATCTGGTCCTTAGACTTGAGACACCAAGGATGTCCTGTATGAGTGCTCCACTTTTTCATATCATACTTATAGGTTTGGCTATCCCAGATCTAGTATAGTTAGTCATTAGGAGTGGTAGTTGACCTTACGAGGGCTATTGAGTGTCGATAGAGGATCATCCACTCTCGGCGTCATTACAGGAATATCCCAAGTGTTTTGCTCAAACAAATCCATAGCCATAGTCATTCGGGTTGAGAAAAAAAGAGTTCTCCGTAAGAATCCGATTAGAGTGAGACTCGAGTAAAAACTGTATGGGTCTGACAACACCATGCTCAATATACGGTCTCTGGGATATTAGATGGATGAGGGACTATAGGTACACGGTAACTGAGGACATACAGGTCGAATGGATTGGATTTCCCTGTATCATCTAGGGACTATGGCGTAGTGGCCTAGTGCGTCCGTAGTTGATGAGTCGAGTGAATTATTATAGAGATAATAATTCACTAAGTTAGAAGGAGTTCCGACAGGTTTGACTCACGGCCAACTCGATATTAGGCCTAGAGGGTCACACACATATGGTAGGCATTACGATGAGTATAGGTTCATATATGAGATATTCGACGGAGCCCTTGTCTTATTGGATATCCAATAAGCCCTTGAATTATTGGATCCTATGGACGAGATCCAATAAGAGCCCATAAGAGATTATTGGATAAAAATCCATTAATCTAAAAAGCTTGGGTTATTAGATGCAGATCCAATACCCACTAGGGGAGGATCCATTAGGGTTTGACAGGGGACCTCTATAAATAAGAGGGATTCATGCTGCTCCCGAGGGCAAAAACCTAGCAAGGGTGGTCGCCCGGCGAGGTAGCACCACCTGCGGGCGTTGCCTCGTGGGCAGAACCGCCCGCGGGGGCGCCCAGTTGCAGGGGCAGCACCGCTAGCGGACGTGCCGCCTGCATGCGAGGGCAGCGACCCCGCCCTTCACCACACAGCCCGCCGCCGGCAGGATGTTGGCGGTGGCGGCAGCGACATCAGTAGGGGAGGATGAGGGCATTAGGGTTTTCTGGGCAAAAGATAGTCTTGCCCCTCGGAATTTGAGAAATTCCAATTTTTTGCCTTTTGTCTAAATTATGAAAATACCCCTAGGAATTAAAAATTTTTCTATATGTCCTTGATTTCATAAAATACTAATTAATTAAAAAGTTTAATTGATTATTATTTTTATTATTATCTAGTAGTCCTAAATGATGATGATTAATTATACATATGATGTATGATGTATGGACGGATGATCATGGACCATGTGATATGTGTACTTGTGATTATTATTATTAGGGTCTATGAGCCTCCATTATATTTCTCGTTTATTGTCGGGCTTGCGTGTCTATGATTAAGTTGTAATCACATGAAGAGGCGCTGCGGGACCCACGAGACGGATGATCGCGATGCATGAAGATGCATCGAGATGTCGACGGAACCGACGAGGACGAGACGGACGATCACAGGGCATGGAGATGCATCGTTGCACACATAGATCTTGATGTGAGTGATCAGGCCTATTGGTTCGAACCTAATCACATTAGGTCGTGGTCCATGATCATTTGGTATGATTGCTTATACACATACTAGATATGTATATATATTTGCATGCGATATAGATATATATTAAATATGTATATGTGTGACATGTCATATTAGGAGACCAAATCATAGAAACATCTCTCTCGATAATATTAAGTCGGTAAACGTGAGGCAATTAGATTGACCCACGTGGCCTTCCATCGTTATAAGTAGGAACTGATTCCCGGTGTAGGTTGAGTTGGTTGAGTCCCTCGAGACTAACCTATATCGCGATTCGCTATCTTGCTTATGATATAGAGATGTCACCGGTGACCTGAGGACATGGTATGCTTGGTCGAGTCCCTCGAGGGTATATCATCAAATCAGACTCATCTTGTAACGAAGGTGTTGACTTAACCGAGCATCATGGTTGGTCGAGTCCCTCGAGACCATGATGATTCGGAGGCCGAACAGGATGAGAATCATAAGGAGTTGTAATCGGCAAGAGTTGCCTACCTTTTAGGCTTAGTGTGATTGGTTGAGTCCCTCGAGGTTACACTAAGACAATGATTGGATCCTGATCCCCACTAGAAGTCTGCTGGAGACTTCCGTTTCACATGCTGAGGGTGTCGCGTGACTCGTTAGTAAAATAGTGGGAGCATATTAAGATAGAAGTCCATATCTTGATAGTTTATTTCTTGCAAAATATGCATGTCATTCATTTATGCTGTATCTTTATTTTCAGAAAATATCGGTTTCAAATCCCTTACGTGGCATACTTGATGTCAACCGCCTCATTGGTCCAAATTATACAGATTGGCTCCGTAACTTTAGAATTGTTCTCACGGCGGAGAAAATTGTGTACGTCCTTGATACAGTGATGCTTGCGCCCGAAGAAGGGGCAAGCGAGGATGAGATCGCTCGCTACGTGAAGTACATTGATGACTCCACTTTTGCTCAGTGCTATATGTTGGGCTCTATGACTCCTGAGTTACAGAGACAACATGAAAAGATGGATGTCAGATCCATTCTCCTACATGTCTGCAAATTATTTGAGGAACAGGGAAGGACTCAGCGATATGAGATATCCAAGAGCCTCTTCCGCACTAGGATGACTGAGGGGACATCGGTTCAGAACTATGTCCTAAAGATGATTGAGTGAATAGAGAAACTCATAGGTCTAGGAATGGTCCTTGAGGATAACTTGTGTGTGGACATTGTGTTTCGGTCCCTACCAGATTCCTTTTCATAGTTCATAATGAATTTTAATATGAATAAGCTTGAGGTGACTCTCCCAGAGCTCCTCAATATGTTGAGGGAGGTAGAGAGTACTATTAAGAAAGAGAAGCCAGTTCTCTATACTAGTGAGACCAGAAAGAAAAGGAAAGCAAAAAGGTCCCTTAAGAAGGGAAAGGGCAAGGGCAGACCAAGTAAAGCAAATGTTGCTAAGAAAGACCTAGCAAAGGACAAAGGACAGTGCTTCCACTGTGGCAAAGATGGGCATTGGAAGAGGAACAGTACCTTGCAGAAAAAGCGAAACAAAAGCTTGATGAAGCTTCAGGTACATTCATGATCAGTCTCTATTTGTTAGACTCTTATGATAACATATGGGTATTGGATACCAGTAGTGCTTATCATATATATAATTCGTTGCAGGTTCTAGCAAGGCCTAGGAGACTAGAGAGAGGCAAGATGGACCTCAAGATGGGTAATGGAGCAAAAGTTACTATAGTAGCTGTTGGAGAGGTCGCCCTACATCTGCCTAGTGGAGCTTTTATTGCATTAGATGCATGTTATTTTGTTCCTTCTATTATCAAAAACATTATCTCCATTTCATGTTTGACAGTTAGTAGATATAAATTAGTTTTTGAGAACAATGGTTGTTCGATATTATTAGATGATAAGATCATCACGAAAGGAACATTGCATAATGGTTTATTTATGTTAGACACTACTCCACATATCATGAATGTAAATGTGTCCAAGAGGAAACGAGATGAGATGAACAGTGCATACCTGTGGCATTGTAGGCTAGGTCACATCCATGAAAGAAGGATTCAAAAGTTGCTAAATGATAGATATCTAGATCCATTCGACTATGTGTCATATGCAACTTGCAGACCTTGCCTTCGTAGAAACTTGACCAACTCTCCATTTAGTGGAATTGGAGAGAGAGCCACTGAGCTGTTGGAACTCATACATAGTAATGTATGTGGACCCATGTCAACTCATGCCATTGGTGATTACTCCTACTTCATTACCTTTACTGATGATTTCTCAAGATATGGATATGTGTATTTAATGAAGTACGAGGCCTTTGAGAAATTTAGAGAGTATAAGAATGAGGTGGAGAACCAGACTGGAAAGAGTATCAAAACTCTTCAATCAGATCGAGGAGGTGAGTGCTTAAGTACAGAGTTTACTCAGTTCCTCAAGGACCATGGGATATTATCCCAATGGACACCTCCTTATACACTTCAGCTCAATGGTGTCTCTGAAAGGAGAAATCATATGCTATTAGACATGGTACGGTCCATGATGAGTTTCGCTGACCTACCCATCTCATTCTAGGGAGATGCCCTAAAAACCGCAACTTACCTTCTGAACAGAGTTCCAACTAAGTTGGTAGTGTCTACACCATATGAGATATGGAAAGGGAAGAAGCCTGATCTTAAGGTTATTAAGATTTGGGGCTGCCCTGCCCACGTTAAAAGACACAACCCCGATAGGTTAGAATCGAGGACAAAGCGATGCAAATTTGTGGGATACCCCAAGGAAACTTGTGGGTATTATTTCTATCATCTAGAAGACCAAAAGGTCTTTGTAGCTAAGAGAGTAGTGTTCCTTGAGAAGGAACACATTCTTTGCGGAGATAGTGGGAGCATGATAAAGTTGAGCGAGGTTGGAGAACCAAGCTCAAGCACCACTCTACAACCCGAGTATGAACCTAATACACAAGTTTCAACTTTACATAGGTCTGATAGAGTATCACATCCTCTTGAGAGATATGTGGGACATATTAGAGGAGAGGATGTTGAGGATATTAATCCTCAGACCTACGAGGAGGCTATTATGAGTATAGACTCCGGGAAGTGGCAAGAAGCCATGAATTCTGAGATGGATTCTATGTACTCCAATAAGGTTTAGAATCTAGTTGATGTGCCCGAAGGTATTGTACCCATCGGTTGCAAGTGGATCTTTAAGAAAAAGATCAGAGTAAATAGAAAGGTAGAGACCTATAAAACAAGGCTAATGGCTAAGGGGTATCGTTAAAGACAAGGTGTTGACTACGACGAAACTTTCTCACCCGTAGCAATGCTGAAATCCATCAGAATTCTATTGGCTATTGCAGCACACTATGATTATGAGATCTGGCAGATGGATGTGAAAACTGCATTCCTCAATAGGAACCTCGAGGAGGAGGTGTATATGATGTAACCTGAGGGATTCGTGTCCAAGAACTGCCCAAATAAGGTGTGTAGGTTGCTTATATCCATTTATGGACTAAAGCAAGCTTCCCGAAGTTGAAACATAAGATTTGATGAAGCAATCAGATCTTATGACTTCGTTAAGAACGAAAATGAGTCTTGTGTGTACAGAAAGGTAAGTTGGAGAGTTATCACCTTTTTTGTGTTATATGTGGATGACATCCTGATCATTGGGATTGACGTAGGAATGTTATCCACAGTAAAGACTTGGTTATCTAGACACTTCTCCATGAAGGACTTAGGGGAAGCATCCTATATCTTGGGGATTCGAATCTATAGAGATAAATCCAAGAGGATGCTTGGCTTATCCCAATCCAGGTACATAGAAACCATTGTAAAAAGGTTTGGCATGGAAAATTCCAAGAGAGGTCTCATACCGATGAGACATGGGATATCGCTTTCTACGAGTATGTCCCCAAAGACTCTAGAAGAAAGGATGAACATGGATATAATACCTTATGCCTCAACAATAGGGTCTATCATGTGTGTCATGCTATGTACTAGGCCTGATATAGCGCATGCTCTGAGTGTCATGAGCAGGTATCAGGCGAATTCAAGCTTGGAGCATTGGAAAGCAGTAAAGTGTATCCTTAAGTACTTAAGAAAGACTAAGGATCTTTTACTAGTATATGGAGGTAATAGCCTTAAGGTTGAATGCTACACGGACTCAAGTTTTCAGTCTGATATCGATGATAGTAAGTCGAATTTAGGGTATGTGTACACCTTGAATGGAGGAGTAGTGTGCTGGAAGAGTTCCATACAAGATACTACTGCTGACTCAACCAAAGAGGCGAAGTACATTGCTGCATCAGATGCAGCAAATGAGGGAGTCTGGTTGAAGAAGTTCATCATAGATTTGGGAGTCGTGTCGAGTAGCAAGGAGCCGATCTCCTTATATTGCGACAACAACGGGGCGATTGCTCAAGCGAAGAAACCTAGGCCTCATCAGAAATCTAAGCATGTTCTGAGGAGGTTTAACCTTATGAGAGAGATCGTAACCCAAGGATATGTAGTAGTGGAAAGAGTTCCATCCGAAGATAATATTGCAGATCCACTAACAAAGTTGTTATCTTAGATTGTCTTTGAGCGTCACAGGGGTCTGATGAGGATCAGACACTTAGGTGATTGACTTTAGGTCAAGTGAGAGATTGTTAATCATATGTGCCCAGCAAGCCAATCACGTGAGTGATGGCATGTGTGACTTGATACAGAATCTTTTTGTTTATTATATTTTGGCATATATCACTTTATAACTATTGCATATATGCATATATATATTGTGATATCCTTGGATTTGTGCAATGGGAATCGGATCGTGATGCGATCACGAAAATGAGATCGATTCACATTTAAACACATATCCTAAATAATCCCGGTCATAGGTTACTCGAGAGGAACATCGTGATAACCGAACAGACTGGTGTGCTATATACCCGTCCATATGATGGATGCAGCTGGTCTCATAGCTGCTCGTGTAGGGACACTAGGGATACAGTACAGGTACTCATTGGAGAATGAGTTCACTTATTGATCCGTTTATGGAATGCTGGATGGTTGATGATGCCTTATTGTTAGACAACGATTCCGTAGTCCTAGTAGTATATCTGGTCCTTAGACTTGAGACACCAAGGATGTCCTGTATGTGTGCTCCACTTTATGATACCAAACTTATAGGTTTGGCTGTCTCAAATCTAGAACAACTGGTCATTGGGAGTGGTAGTCGACCTTACGAGAGCTATTGAATGTCGATAGAGGATCATCCACTCTTAGCGTCATAAGAGTAATATCCCATGTGTTCTTGCTCAGACAAATCCTTGGCCAGGATCATTCGGGTTAAGAAAAAAAAAGTCGTTCAAGAGAATCCGATTATGTTATATTATTTAATGTGAAATCTGTAACGTACTTTATTTGGTTTACGTACACATGGCATGCATACACCTCCATTCCTAGGTGTGCCCAATCCTTATATGCATAGGTGCACATATATGCATATATAAATTCTAACCATAGACCATTACAATAGTGCATCTATTCAAACCCTAGCCGACCCTAGATATGGTGTTCGTCTCCCATGCTATCCTGAGACCTCCCCCCTTCCCCCTCATGCAACTCCACTTCCTCTTTCTTCTATAGTCTTGTCATGGTCTCTTTTTTCCCATGTAGAGACTCTCGTTGACTCCATCAAGCCAGGGTGTCATCGATGCACGCTCCTCCTTCGTCGCTTGTTTCATCTTGGACATCGTAAAGTCCAGAGAGTTTCAAGTTTCCATTGCTTGCACCATCTAATTCTGTGAGTAGATCGATCAAGATGTGGTCTTCCTATAGGATGGTGCCGACTCGGCAACTTGGCTCCACATCTTCGATGCGGAATCCAGCAGATCTGAGGGTTGTGTCATGCTATTGTGCCTTGATATCACCACATTGCTCACGTACACATGATAGAACATTATTAAGCCTACCGTGCACTTCCCTTATTATTTCCATGATTGGAATAGAGAACTTGTGGTAGAGAGGTATGTACAGCTAACCGTGGCTTTAAGGAAATTTATGTTCTTGCGTTTCATGGTTATGTGATGTTGAGGAGGGAATATGATTGATCACAAGGTTTACATTGATGGTTGTGCAGATTTATTTGATCCCTCTCAACATGACCTATCTGCCATTATTTGAGACCATCATGTCCACACCAGTTTAAATATTTCAAGTAGCAAGTTTGTTAGCGAGGAATTTCGTTAATCTAATGTGAAGTTTTAGAAAGTTCCATTAACTCGTTTGGAGGAAAAATTATTTAATATAGAGGTGACAAATCGAATCCTTTAGGATTTAACGTATTCTCATAGATTTAGTTGGAATTGCCTAAGGCGTGAGGTACCATTACGGCAAAGACGCGAACTTAGCTTGCGTTGCCTAAGTCGCGATGTACCCTTACGGCAAAGATGTGAACTTAGCTTGCATTGTCTAAGTTGCTCTTCGCCCTTGCGATTTACATCCGCAAAGATCAGCCCACTTGTAACCTCTCGCAGGTCCCGAAGGACCTGTAAAAGAGAAAGTTGGTTAGTTCGAAGAACGAGCAACGGACAAGTCCCAACGTCTCGCGAAAATGGGAAGCTTTACAAACAATTCAGTAAGCACCTTATGTGCACAAGAGAAAAGAGGGAGAGGAGGAAAACAAGGACTTTAGAGGGTTGAACGAACAGCTGCAGGTCTACAAACAGCTGCTCACCGGGTGCCGGGCACGACAACAAGTTCCCATCAATGCAACGTGCGAACTTACGAAAGATTGTTCTACGCTCGACACTATACCGAAGCCCCATCCCCCATGGTGCCAATCGGGTGGTTCCAAGGTGCTAAGATGGTTGACGTTTTGTGTGTAGCAGCGGGCTATAGAAAACAGCCCTTGGCATGCGAAAAGGGAGTTGTTTTGGAGCTGTTTAGCTCGGTTCGATGAGCGGTCGCATTGTAGCGCTGTAACTTATTCGAACTTACATTTTTACAAGCAAAAGGACTTAAAATCATGTCAAAACATGCTGCCAAGCAGCTGTACATATAGATAAGAGCGACGAACGGTTCATTGAATGGAGTTGTTGCGGGTGCGTGATGACCACCCGTGACAGTATGGTGGTTAACCAACTACATGGAACTCAGGTTAGTGGCTCATCAACCTAAATAGGTGTTTTTAAAATAATAATTTTTATTTTTAATTAGTAAAAATCTGGGTAAGCATTTATTCCCATTGCTCGGATATAATAAAGTGTTATAGGCTTTGCTTTAAATTTGATTCTTGTTCTTTATATACTTGTATGATGATATGCTTCCATGATATGTTAGTATGATTGTTTTAATCATGAACATGCTTATTATAAATTAATGTGTGTGAAGATATACGTGGTTATAACAAGTAGTAAAGAAGAAAAGTGCAAATGTTACGTATATATTTATTTATTTTTAAGTTAGTTCTCAGTAATTCCTCTACAAGAGCTTATATCTCATTGCAGATTCCAAGGGTTGTAAACTTTCGGACCAGCGAAGGGATGGTGTTAAGGTCCACCGAGGCTGAATCAATGATGTATTGTAGTATGAGTGACACCCGATAGTGGTCTTGTAGGGGGAATTATAGGGAAAATATTCTATCAAATGATTTTCTAGGGTCACCTGTTATCAATCCTGTGAGAAATGTACTCTTGGATGGTAAACCCGTGGCCTAACGCATCGGATGACATTTAAGTCCACCAAGAATGTTGTCCATAAGGTGGGGTTTAATTCCCTCGGGTTTAGCACGTACCTGACTATCTTAAAAAGTATGTATGATATATATATAAAAAGGAAAAAGAGAAATGCAATAATACATGAATATTAGGACACAACGTATGTGATAAATTAGAGTTTTTCTATATTCTTTCGCTTATTGATTTGACTGTGGGAAATGCATATGCTATTATTATTATTATTTTGTTTATGATTTGAATAGTCATAATGAATTTAAACCCTTGCTCATCTGCTTTGTAAGGGAAGCTTGTTTACTTACTGAGTATTTTATTTAAATACTCACTTCACTCCTCCATCTCCACAGGTAATTCATCGGAGAACGTATGATTGATCTTGGATATGCATGTGATACTCCGCATGTGTCAAGAATGATTATATGATAAAGGTCTGAAAGTAATTATTTTTAAATAAAAATGTGACTTGGATATATGAAATAATTAGGTGATATTCATGTAATGTAATAATCTTTTGTTCTTTTATTAAGTTAGTCTTTGACATATAGTGTTTGTCATTTTTTATAGTTATACTGTATATTAGTTTTCCACTTGGATGACTGCATGTTAGACTGATTAAAAATAAAAATTATGGTCAAACTTGAACTAGTCTAACTCGTGGTCATCCTGTTACGGACTTAGTTGGTTTTGCCTAAGTCGTGCGGTACCCTTGCGTGTCCGTCCACAAAGGTCAGCCTCCCTGAAGCCTCTCATTGTCTCTTAGGACCAACAAAAGAGAGAACGGGTTAGAGAGAACGCCTCAATCGGGATCCACAAGCAAACATCTCTGAAAAACACTTTATAGACAATGCAAATTACAAACAGACTTTACAAGCTCTGAACAGTTGCACAACAAAGGGTAAAATGGTCCATTATAGATCGAAAATCTCTCGTACGTGTCCACATGACACAACCTTTATTTACAAGTCTAAAGATGCTACCAACCTAACTAAAAATGGGACTATTAAACCTTCGGCCGTCCCTCTACATGTTGTACAATACATGAAATACCAAAAGGCACGGACATACATAAACATTACATCAAATATCCTATTTAGAAGTTTGTCCGTGACAATCCGATGGATCATCACATCTCAGATTTCGGGGTGTGACATAATACGAGCTAACATTATCAATAGATGATGCTTTTCTAGTTTGTGCATATTGGGCATTCAATATTTTTTAACATTTGATCTGTCTGTGACTAATTTGTTATCTTTGTTATATTTTTTAACGATAATGAGTATAACTTCGCCTTCTTTGCATATTCTTGGCTTCAGTCGGGCTTTTCCATTCATGCACATTATTCCTTGCTGCTTTATTTTAGAATCTCAAAGGTGTGAAATTAGAGGAGCTCATTTGATGCTGCTTGATATTCTCCATTTCTTTCAAATTATGACAATCATCTGTAATTTAATTTCTCCCACTGTCAAAATGATATGATTGTGTGTTACTGCTACACTTTTTCTTTTTGTAGTGTTAGAACATGAAATTTTGATAAATGAACTGGGTGGAATCTTCTTCTTAAAGTTTTCCTTTTTATTTGCGGACTGATACTGATTGCTGGATTTTATCAGATTCTGGATTTAGTATTACAGACATGTGGAAGACAACAGGTATCCTTTTTTAAGTTATTGCTCATTTCATCCTTTCTGACCAGTTTCAAATGTCACTTGGAACTCAGCTCAAATTTTAGCAGGGGTAGAATGGGATGGAATCAGCGAGTTTAGTACAGATGACATTGTTACGGGTAGTGCTAGCACACCTTAGCTGCAGGTTCCATCTGGTGTTATGGGGACTGGCACACTGTAATCTAGAGATAGAAGATTCGTTTGTTGGTGGGGACAATCAGGTTCCATCAAGATCCCCAACATCACTGCCACAAAGATCAAGCTTGGTAACAATCTGATGATCGATGGTTTTGGCGGTGAGGATATTTGCAAGAGCAGTATCGATTGCCAGAAGGAACAGCTGCAGTTACTGTGTACAGTATAATAGTAAATCTTGGTGTATTATTGTTCATGCCTGATATTGAGTCCTCACTTATTAGTTCATAGGTTTCATATATGGTTGTTGGCTTCTGCCAAGTGACTGCATCATATATACACCACTGATCTTGAGTCCAATCTTGTTTGAAGAGTTTAGAGAACGAAATCTCTTGGGTTGTGTGCATTCTATGTATAGAGACTAGAAAGAGCTCTTGGACCTGTCCTTCAACGGTCCATCTTTCTGGAGGACACAAAGAAGTGTGTGCGTCAAACATGCATGCAACCGGTTGTAGCCTGTTAGGCTGCAACTATGAGTGCATTTGATCACTGTATTTAAACTATGTTATTGGTTTCCATACAATTTGCTCCTACATTTTACCAATATGATGCAAGACCCTTTGCAGTCCATTCATCTCGGTGATAAAATTTCAATGTCTGAGATTCATTGCCTCATTAAACTATATAGGTAGATGCTTTATCATGAAACTCTATCTGCATCATGGCTATTTCCAGGTAACCAAACTGGTCTTGGATACTTGTTCAGCAAGGCAGAGACTCCATCAAGCATATCTTCTACGTCATGGCTAGGTAACCAAACTTGTCTTCGACCTTGTTCAGCAAATTAATCATTGTTCAATTGTTAATCATTTGTGCAACTGAGGTATCTGAGAGGTCTAAATAATTACTAGTGCTAGAATTCATGAAGCTAATTCCATACAAAATGAATGATGTCAACGTTCTTTGACTAGTGTAGCTGAGTGGCCAAGAATACCAACTTAATATCCAAATGAAAATATCAACCAGCACAGCATAAACAATAGAGTAAAAATCAATCACACAATGATCTTTTTAACGTGAAAAATTCAATATGGAAAAAACCACGGGACCGTAGTCTATCTCAAATTTTCACTATCATATCATAGAAAAGTACCTTAGAGAGGGTAAACTGCAAATCAACACCGTTTTGGCTACCGATCGTCAAGCAGAAAACTCAGAAACCTAATCTTTCTCTCTTTATTTCTCTCTCCTCTACACGCCGCACCTAATCTTTCTCTCTCTATTTCTCTCTCCTCTTTCCTCAGCACGTCGCACGTTGCACGCTATAATCTGATCTCTTTTTTCTCACCTTCTCTCTCCTCTTTTTAATTTCTTTTATTTGTTGATTTGGGCTCAATAGGCCTAATTGTCCAAGCCCACATATGGGTTGGACCCAACAATTCTCTCCCTCCAGCTCATATGGTGGGTTATACCAAGCCCACTCTTTGCCTACATGCTTCAAGGCCTAATTGTCCAAGCCCACATATGGGTTGGACCCAACAATTCTCTCCCTCCAGCTCATAGGGTTGTACCAAGCCCACTCTTTGCCTACATGCTTCAAGCTTCTCCTTAGGCAAAGACTTCCAAGCCCACTCTTTGCCTACATGCTTCAAGGCCTAATTGTCCAAGCCCACATATGGGTTGGACCCAACAATTCTCTCCCTCCAACTCATAGGGTTGTACCAAGCCCACTCTTTGCCTACATGCTTCAAGCTTCTCCTTAGGCAAAGACTTTGTCAACATATCTGATCCATTCTCATTGGTATATACCTTTTCTAACTGTAATTCTTTCATCTCAAGCACATCACGAATCCAGTGATATCTCACATCAATATGCTTGGATCTAGAATGGTATGTTGAATTCTTGGAGAGGTAAATGACGCTCTGACTATCACAGTAAACAGTATATCCTTCCTGTTTCAAACCCAATTTCTGTAGAAAATTTTTCATCCATAAAACTTCCTTGTAGGCTTCAGTAATTGCTATGTATTCTACTTTTGTGGTTGATAGAGCAACACACTTCTATAACTTAGACTGCCAAGAGACTGCTCCTCCTACAAATATTATCAAGAATCCCGAAGTGGATTTCCTGGAATCAGTATCACTTGCCATGTCTGCATTTGTGTAGCCTTCTAACACAGGTTTATCACTGCTAAAACATAAACACAACCTAGAAGTACGTTTTAGATATTTTAATATCCATTTCACTACTGCCCAATGTTCCTTTCCAGGATTAGAGAGAAATCGGCTGACAACTCCAACTGCATGAGCTATATCTGGCATAGTACAAACCATAGCATACATCAAACTACCTACTGCAGATGAGTAAGGTACTTTGAACATTTTTTCTTTTTCTTTCTCACTTGTAGGACATTGTTTCGAACTAAGCTTAAAATGACCTGCAAGTGGGGAACAAACTGCTTTGGCTTTACTCATGTTGAATCTTTCAAGAACCTTTTCAATGTAAGTCTCCTGAGATAGCCAAATCTTCTTTTTCTTCCTATCACGAAGAATCTTCATGCCAAGTATTTGTTTCACCGATCCCAAGTCTTTCATGGCAAAAGACTTACTTAGCTCTTTTTTAAGCTTTCCAATTTTTTCAACATCATGGCCAACAATCAACATATCATCAACATATAGCAGTAAACTAATAAAATCATCATCTGAAAATTTCTTCATAAACACACAATGATCAGATGTGGTTCTATCATACCCTTGGCTCATCATAAAGGAATCAAACTTCTTGTACCACTGTCTAGCTTGTTTGAGTCCATATAAGCTTTTCTTAAGCTTACATACCAGATTTTCTTTTCCCTTGACTTTGAAACCTTCTGGTTGCTCCATGTAAATTTCTTCTTCTAAGTCACCATGAAGAAATGTTGTTTTTACATCAAGTTGCTCAACTTCTAAATTCAAGCGGGCAGCCAAACCAAGAACAACTCGGATAGAGGACATTTTCACAACCGGAGAAAATATTTCTTCAAAGTCAACACCTTTCTTCTGACTGAATCTTTTCACAACTAGTCGTGCCTTGTATCTCTGTTGTGAGCTATTATTTTCAGTCTTCAATTTATAAACACACTTATTCTTGAGAGCTTTCTTCTCTTTAGGCAACTTTACCAAGTCATAGGTGTGATTCTTAAGTAAGGATCTCATCTCTTCTTGCATGGCTTTAACCCACTCATTCTTATTCTCATGTAGAATAGCTTCTTGGTAAGTTTCTGGCTCTCCCCCGTCAGTAAGCATAACATACTCATGTGGAGGATATCTGGTAGAGGGTTGTCGCTCTCTAGTGGATCTTCTCAATGGAATCTCAACTAGTGGTGGAGGTGTTTGTTTAGTTGGTTCAGCATCATCAACTGTAGGTGTATCATCACTAGTATTCTCACCACAATCTTCTTGTTCATCTCCCCCATGATTATCATGAACTATAGGTGAAGGAACTGGACCCAAACTCCAAGGAATATAAACAGAGGTTTCTGGCTTCTCAATATTATTACCATCATCAAACAATTGGTCTTCAAGAAACACAACATCTCTGCTTCTAATAATCTTCTTGTTCACTGGATCCCATAATCTGTACCCAAACTCTTCATGACCATATCCCAAGAAGATACATGCTATTGCTTTACTATCAAGCTTGGACCTCTCATCTTTAGGAATATGAACAAATGCTTTACATCCAAATACTCTCAAATGATTATAAGATATATCTTTTCCTCTCCATACTCTCTTTGGAACATCACCTTGCAGAGGAACTGATGGAGAAAGATTTATCAGGTCAATTGTAGTTCTCATAGCCTCCCCCCAAAATGACTTCGGTAACTTGGCGTGAGAAAGCATACACATAATCCTTTCTTCAATGGTTCTGTTCATCCTTTCTGCCACACCGTTCTACTGAGGAGTTTTAGGAACTGTTTTCTCAAGCCTGATTCCATGAAACCTGCAATAATTCTCAAAAGGACCCTTGTACTCGCCACCATTATCTGATCGAATACATTTTAGTTTTCTGCAAGTTTCTCTTTCAACACTAACATGAAACTCCTTGAAAGCATCGAGTACCTGGTCTTTAGATTTCAAAGCAAAAGCCCAAACTTTTCTAGAATAGTCATCAATAAAAGTAACAAAATAAAGAGCACCTCCAAGAGTTCTAGTTTGCATAGTACAGACATCAGTATGAACTAAATCAATAACATCTGATCTTCTAGATGATGGATATGTCTGAAATACAACTCTATGTGTTTTTCCAACTAAGCAATGATCACAAGATTTAAGAGATGTACCTTGCAACTCTGGTAAGAACTGCTTTCTAGCAAGAGTTTGAAGTCCCTTCTCGTTGATATGTCCAAGTCTCTTATGCCAAAGATCTATACTTTCACCTTTTCGAATTGCATTAATCTCTCCTTTGTGTAGCTTAGCTTCCATGACATAAAAAGAATTAATCTTCTTTCCTTTTACCACAATTAGAGAACCTTTAGTGAGTTTCCATTTGCTTTCACCAAAATAACGTGCAAAACCCTCATCATCAAGTTTACCTGTAGATATCAAGTTAAGACGAATATCTGGAATATGCCTTACATCTTTGAGTATTAATTTGCTCCCAATACTGGTCTCCAAGCAAATATCTCCAATACCTACAATCTTAGATGTATCGTTGTTTCCCATTCTGACATTACCAAAATCACCAGTAGTGTAAGATCTAAAGAAATCTCCATGAGAAGTAACATGAAATGAAGCACCAGAGTCAATTACCCAATTATTGTCCTGAGCTACAAGGCTAACACAACCTTCATCACAGACAATAGTGATATTACCTTCAACAGTAATTGTATTGGTCTCTTTCTCATTTTTCTTCATTTCATTCTGTTCTTGCTTCCAAACATACACTCTTTCTTCATGTGACCTGGCCTATTACAGTGAAAACATTTGATATCTCTTCTAGACTTGGATCTTCCTCTATAACCATGTGGATTTCTGCTATGACTTCTTCCACGTCTTTCTTGTTTTTCAGTAACAAATGCCCCAAAAGAAGATTCACTCTATTCTTTCCTTCTGGCATCTTCATTTAGCAAATTGTCTTTAACCATATCTATAGTTAGAGTCCCCTCTGGCGTGGAGTTACAAATAGTCACCACATACGTTTCCTAACTTTCTGGTAAAGAGCTGAGAAGTAACAATCCCTGTATCTCATCATCTATATTTATTTTCATAGCAACCAACTTGTTTGCAAGACTCTGAAATAGGCTTATGTGCTCAACAATGTTACCACCATCTTTATACTTCAAATTTACAAGCCTTCTGAGGAGAGAAATTCTATTTCCCACTATCTTTTTCGCAAAGAGGTTTTCTAACATTTGCCAAACAACATCAGCTCTGGTTTCATCTGAAATATGCTCATGCAAGTTTATATCCATCCATCTTCTAATATAGGCAATAACTTTTCTATGTTGAACTTCTCATTCTTCATCGTCCATAATAGAAGGTTTATCTTTAACCTTGATAGGCTTATACAAATCTTTGCAATATAGCAAATCTTCCATCAGACGCCTACAAGTGGAATAATTTGATGAGTTCAATTTAATCATACCATCTGATTGCTCCATTTCAATCACACAAGAAAAACTAGCACCAAATAACCTGCTGCTCTGATACCACTTGTTGGGAAAAATCTATTAAAGCGGAATAATTATTTCCCTCTTTGTGTATCAAAATAGGTTCCTCATCAAAATACAAACTTGATATCCAAATGAAAATATCAACCAGCACAGCATAAACAATAGAGCAAAAATCAATCACACAGTGAGACCAAATCTTTTTAACGTGGAAAACCCAATGTGAAAAAAATCACGGGACCGTAGTCCACCTCAAACTTTCACTATCAATAATAATGATAACAGATTTATAGTAGGTCTTCTCTAAAATAACTAGAGGATCATAATAACATCAAGATCATAGATCTTGGCTCAAGAATAGCATATCTTCATCATATAGGATGGATCTGCTCAAAAGAGAATTCTAGGTCTCACAAAATGGATATCACAGGAAAGTACCTTAGAGAGGGTAAACTATAGATCAACACCGTTAGGATTGTAAAGTTTGCTGCAAGGATTCTCCACATAAAATTTGGGCTGAAATTGACAACGTTTGGTCACCGATCGTCAAATAGAAAACTCAGAAACTCAATCTTTCTCTCTCCTCTTTCCTCTGCACGCCATAAACAGGAATCTGATCTCTTTTTTCTAATCTTTTTTTTTCTCTTTTTAATTTCTTTCATTTGCTGATTTGGATTCAATAGGCCCAATTGTCTAAGCCCATATAGGCTGGACCCAACAAGTCCTTAGTGTTTGGCTCTGGCTAGCGTATTTAGTTTCAGTTGGATGGTGCCGAAAACATATAGAGCTGTGGTCCATAGAAGAACCACATTTGTAATTCTTATCACATAATTTTCTGGTGCATTCTAAGTTGGATGAAAGTTTCAGGGTGATGTATAGATAGCTGGTTTTTTAAGATGTCCCTGGGGTGCAGTTAGTATACCTGCAGAATCAGAGTGCACCCATGTTTTCGCCCTAATGTGATTGAAGACGGCGACAGCAACAAGAAGCTACTGTTCCCAACTGTTCATATCTGCTTCACAAATACTTTCTCATTAGCCAACTCTGTCAAGGACAAAAGTCACTAGTTTTCGGTTCCGTTTTTGGAGGCTTCAGGTATCTGAACTTTTTACACTCAGCTTACTGTGGTCTTTTGTTTCCTGTTCACAGTTTCTCTAAAAGAAACTGTGATTTCTTTGTGGCCTTCTGAACTCTGGTACATCAGTCCAATCAACTCGAATGTTAGAAACCTCGAGACCTAATTTGTCTAGCTTGGATACTCAATGCTAAATGGATAGGTGAGCAGTAAATATTCCCCATGAATAATGCAGGCGCCCTGTGCTGACATGGTCCTAAAGAAATCACGAGAGACAGCAGTGGGAAACCCGTGGTGGTCACAGACCTCATGACTGACGAGAAGCGAGAGGTTGAAACCCATGGCAGTGGCCATCAATGGACCACCTTTTGGCTTTACCAAGAACCCTGTGAGCTTGATGAAACATAGGTACTTTCACGCAAATGGCTGTTCCCTTTTATAAATGTCCATGCGTTATATCAATCTTTAAGATAAGTAGTTTCTGGACAAATGGCTTTGACTTCATATTCCTATCTTCTGAACTAATCTCATACGATTATAAGTGTACAAAACAAAAGTCCACATGCTAATCACTTGCAGCAATTGCAGAGGTGAAGATTGTAGAGCATGATGATGTTGGATGTTGTACTTATGGTTGTCAGCAAAAGGAAAGAGTTCCTGTTTTATGGTCAACTGTCCCAAGCTTGCTATTTTGTTGGTGTCTCATATTGACTTGTTCTGAAGTCACGACATATGTTCTTAATTAGTTTTGTTGTATTATGGTGCATGAAACATTCAGCAAGTCACGCACCATTGCAGCTGAACTTTCAGAGTCACTAAAGGACAGCAAAATTATTGATCACAATTTACTGGAATTAAAATTCATTTAATTGCTACAGCAAAAATGGCCAAGTTTGGAAGTTTTTGTTGATTGAGGAACCAGATCCTCTCATTGACTTAATGAAATTCTTCTGTTTTTATCCCCCATTTAGAAAGAAATGCCTGATTCTAATGCTTGGGTATCACCTTCAACTAAGTCTGAAACCTCTGAGAGAGAGAGAGAGAGAGAGAGAGAGAGATCCACCATTAGGCTAAGGCTCTTTTGGAACTAGTGTTGATGCCAATTAATCTAAAGATCAAAAGTATAGAGGGCTTAAAGCCGTTAAGCAGACACAGCAGCTACTGTGGACGTGTGGTGTGCAGCTGCATCAGACACAATGACTAAACAAGTTGCTCTGGTCTTCCCCCCCCAACCCCAATGAGCAAGTCCTCATTAAAAGTCATGCACTTCAATGCTTGTGATTAACATTAACACAATGTGTTGACACCCAAGGATGTCAGGCCTTGTTAACTTAACATCAATTTCCCTCGAAATAAAGTGTCTCTCGCTAACACATTTGGCAATTCCAACCTGCAGGAAAGGAGTGGGAGGAAAGTAACCACCAGTTGCTTGGGTTCAGAGCAGTCAGCAATGTGATGACTACATTGTTGCTCTATTTAAATAACATATCTGAGTATGGTTTTAGCCCTTCCATAACTGGCTTTCTCGAGCAGTGTAATATATATTATTAATGACGATGGTCGCCCCAACAAGTATTAATTAATTGCTCAGGAAACAAAGGGCTTTTGCATGGTTTTTGGCAGTTCACAACACGATGCAGGTTTTAGAAGCTTCTCAGTTGAAACTACAGACAAGAATCTAATTCTTATCCATCTCCTCGTCCTTCTCTAAAGTTAGACAGTGATGCATGCCATAATTAACCCATGTGCAGGCTTTGTTAGTGGATGAAGTTTAAGGCTGCTTAACCTTTTTGTCTTCTTGTGAAAGGAAAGGAGATGAGATAGATACGTCTTCCTCGTACAAGTAACAACTGTTACAAAGAGTTTTCACTAGGATTTCTTGGCTGGTTATCTTATTTGACGGCAATTATTCTGTACTAAGTTTCCTTGGGATAAAGCCTCGACGAATGAGTCTATTCAGCTTAAATCCGACTGACTATCATTTAATAAAATGATAGTCGATTATATTAGCTTAAGTACGTAGAGATAGTAGAGTTTAAATTAGAGATTGAAGATAGAGATAGTAGAGATACAAAAATTAGTGGTATCTGGGTGGGAGAAGCAGGCCAGGTGGAGTTGGGACATTCCATGTTCTTCAATTAACGAAGAAACTCAACATTAACACCTTGTAATTGAGTGATAAAAAGAATCAGACAGCTGCTCTCATTGACCTGAAAAGATGTGACCTTTCCTAGGTCCTGTTGGAGAAGGATGAGAGAGCAGCACTCCTCGTGGGTGTGGCCTGATGGAGAACACCAACCCTGCATCAGCAGTGCTTCATGGTTGTCATCATCTGCTGCAGAAGAAGTGGTGTTCCAAAGCATCCATAGGATCACTTGTCTTGCTCTACCAGAATTATTGGGTGTCATGCTAATGTCCATAATTGGTTACAACTGTGATGCCCTTCTCATCTACTATGCAAGAGGACATCCACCCGGCTGGCCTCTTCTTCTTCTTCTTCTTCTTCTTCGATGACAGAACAACTCTGAATCTGAGTCCATCGAGACAACAAGCTTCTTCTATCTTCCAATTAAACTAACAACATGAGCTTAATCAAGACATAGCAAGTGGAAGAAAAGAAGAAGAAGAAGAAGAACGAGAAGAGAGAGAGAGAGAGAGTTGATAGCTCTCTGCCTTGAAACTTCACTATCTGAAAAACTCGAACAATATACATGTCAATAAGTCAACTGGACTCACTTCTCTCCGCCTCTTTGATTGCCTCGATCTTAAAAGAATTGGAAGATGATGAGGAAGAAGACGGAGGAGGCCGAGGTGAAGCAAGGCCTAGGACCAAATCCGCAAAGGCTGCAGCTACGAAGCGATGGGTCTTCTTCCCGTTGACCTTTAGATACCAAACCAGCAGCTCCTCGAGCCGCTCCCAGTCATTCAGCCCATGAGCCGCCACCATCTCCTCCATCGACCGCCGGAAGTCGCGGTAGGGGTCCTCCGACTCCATGGCCAGCACGACGCTGCCCTCGAACGGCGACACGCCTGCCTTCGCCTCCTCCAGTATCGAGCTCGTGTCGCCGCCGGGCTCGAAGAAGAGCCGGTCCGACCGCAGCCCGCGCACCACGGTCTCCACCGAGCCACCGCCGGAGCGGTCCGACACCGTGGAGAAGCTCTCCTGCTCCGCCGACGAGCGGGTGAAGCACGACTCGGTGGACTCGACGTACACCGAGTTGACAGTCTTGTACGTGGCGTCGCCCTCCACCTCACGGAAGGAACTGGTCTTGGGGTGCTTGCAGGAAGGCCAAGGCCATGAAGAAGGAGGAGAAGGAGAAGAGGAGTGGCAAGAAGGCCTTGGCGTGTCCCTAAGCCTGAAGAAGAGAGAGCTCAAGCCTAGCTTCTTCCCCATCTGGTTTCTCAGACACAGGAGGAAGAGGAGGAGGAGGAGGCAGGTTTTGAATTCTCACATGGAGTCTGTATGGCCTGCGGCATGCATTAATTGAAGGTGAGAGGAGGTGAGGGAATCTTGAGCTCACTTCCTTATACAACCGCAGGGGTAGGGAGGAGGTGTGTGTGTGTGTGTGTGTGTGTGGTGGGGTGACTCATGCGGTCATCAACTGTAGGCTTTGGTGCTGCATTGCATCATAGAATAATACACTTGTTTAAGCTAAAGCTAACAGGCAATAATGATGATGCCACCTTAATCCATCCATCATGGTCACTTGATGATCTGCACAAAACTTGACGTATCAGACATGGCTTCTGTGTCACTGATCACATACTTCAAATCATAGGATCATAGTCCTGGACGAGAAGTGTCCCAAGGTTGATTTGCTTCGACAACTCCGAATTATGTATATGTATTATTACATATATCATGAAAGGACAGTCGTTTTTCCAGTTCCTGAAAAGCTGATCACTTTCATAAATGATTGGCAGAAAAAAAAAATAAAAGGACCATATTGAATGTGTTGGCGATCCTCTGAAATGATTTGCGTTCGGTGTCTCAAAGTACTTCCTTTGGGTGATCAAAGACTTCCAATCAATTGTTCTAATCAAACATTGAAGGCACATTAATTTTTTTGCTTGGCTTCGATTTGCATGCTAACATGAGAGAGTGAGAGAGAGAGAGAGAGAGAGAGAGAGAGAGAGAGAGAGAGAGAGCATTAATGGAAGGTCGATGGAGACATGAGATGGAATTTATTGCTTCACCTTCTCAGTAAACCACGAGCCTTTTAGCCACTACATTTCTTTCCTCTTCTCTTCTTCTGGAATACTATTCTGCGATCTGAAACACCGTGTCATGAACAGGCTCAACAAATCTCCTTCCTGCACACCATCATGAATCATTCTTGGATCAAAATATTTGGCACTTGTGTGAGAATAATAGTGAAAGTAACCATCTTCACTCCCCAAACAACTGGTGAGTGGTCATTGTAATTTCAAAATAAGAATTAAGTTCCGAGCCAATTAATTTAGTGTACGATGAAACCAAAAGTTTGGAGTTACCGTCTTCTATTTCCGATGAAGAAAGAAGCAAAAGCACCTCATCAATATGGGTTGGGTTGAGGGAGGATATCAAAGTAAGTAGTTAATCAGTGATATTTATGCATTCATCGATTTGATCAGGTTCTGTGTGTGGTATCAGTTACATGAAAGATTCATGGGTCTCAGAATCTTGTGGCATACTAAGCCACACAACGAGATAAAACTGTCTGATTCATGGTCATCATGCGACGAAGGAAACTGAATGAAATATCCATGCCATTGTTCTTTTCTTCTTTCCCTCTCTCTTTGTCTAACATATCTCGTGTTGGAAAATATCATCTTCTGGTGGGCTTCTCGGCTGAAATCCTCCTATCTGCACATGCAAAGTTGACCGCCGAGTTAAAATGTAGAAGCTTGGTATTCTGCTGCTCAACGGATTTACTTGATATACGAAGCAGACAGACTTCGTATGACTTTTCCTCATAGGATATTAGTATATGTCCTCAATTTTCCTTCGGTAAGCATACGAGTAATGCAGTGTGTCCCAGAAAACTTGTCGATTACTTGTTTCATTTCGACCTCATACTTAGAGCCAAAAAAGAATGATCGGAAATTGAAAGATGAGATGCTGACTTATCATATAGTGAATTCAGTTGATGAGGGCTAGCGATCCGATTCACCTTTCTCAAGACATTCATTATAAACTCGAGAGGTACTGAGATAGACCTATCCGAAATAGTAATGCATAAAATAATGGGTGGTCTGAGTTGGGGAAAATCTATGAAAATAGATGGATGAGAATGGACGTCAATGGGATTCTCCTTATTCGATGCTCGAGTTATCCTGATGACCCGAACCGATTCTCTTTGCTTCAGCATTGGGAGAGTTAATTATGGGTATGGCAAAATAGTACAAAATCTGTATGATTTGTGACCGTGTCTCGATGCATCTCAAGAGGATTAACATGAGAATGGTTGGTTCAAGGTGGAACGGAATAAAGGATACGCAAGGCATTGATGAGAGATGTAACATGAGAATGGCAGTGATTGTGTAGGACTCGTCGAGAATTTATGATGGGGAGTGGAAGGCATAAATTGGGCTCATTTTTCATGTACTTGTGAAGCAGCCAAGTTCTCTAACGTGATGGGACGGTAGTTCATGGCTCGCAAGAAGCAAGCTTTGGGAAGTGGCTTTGTCATGACTTTGTATATGAACAAATTTTAGTAGGTCATAATACACAGTGGAATTAAATAGAACTACAATCAAATATAACACCAAAATATACGTGGAAAACCTCTTCAATATGAAAGGTAAAAACTTGGGGCAAACTAGAGATAATCCACTATAGATCTGATTTAACCTGAGATGAAGGCATTGCTAGATGATTGAGAACAGTCTTTCTGTACTGTCCTTGTCTTCTTCCCTTTCTTTATTTTCCTTTTCTACCTTGTTCTCCTCCTTTTCTTTGGAATCCCATGGCTGCCAAAAACTACCTTCTTGTTGCCTTTTTCTGCCTTTTTTTATAGCTATCACACCCCCCCCCTAATATAAATTAGGGTTATGTTAAGATGGGGTAAGCTGTGGGCTGATAAAGCCCACCTTAGGCTGAATATGGGCTGTCAGCCCAACAACCTCCCCCTTCAGCCCATAAGAGAGGCTATCCTATGACTCCTAAATGTGAAGTCATACCGACCAACTATCAATATATCTCCTGTCTTTCTTTTGGTAAGGTCTTTGTCAACATGTCTGCTTCGTTGTCATCTGTGTGAATTTTCTAAAGCTGCAACTGGTTCTTTTTCTACTCACTTTCAACTCGTTCCTGGTAACTTTCTGGTTCACTTGTATCAGTAAGCATCACATACTCATCTGTAGAGTATCTTCTGGAAGGTTGACGTTGTCTAGAAGATCTTATCAACTGAGATTCTATGGGAAGTTGCTCTCCAACTTCTTCTTACTCAACATGTCCTGTAGGCAGATCAACATCAAGCTCTATACCATCTTTTTGCATATCTCTCTCATCACCCTGATATACTGGAGGAGTAATTGGGTCACAATCTGCTAATCCTTCTGTAGAAGTCTTGGTCGGTGTCTTTTTCTTCAAATCTTCAAAGGTTTGATCCTCAAAGAAAACTACATCTCTGCTTTTGAACACCTTCTGCTTTTCTGGATTCCAAAGCATGTAACCAAACTGATCATGTGAGTAATCAAGAAAAATATATTCTTTAGTCTTATTATCTAGTTTGGACCTCTTATTGTATCGAACATATTCAAATGCACGACAACCAAACACTCTCAAATGCCTGTAAGAAACATCTTTCCCTGACCATACATGCTCTGCAACATCACTATCTAGAGTTATACATGGCGACAAGTTGATCACATCAATTGCAGTCTTTAAAGCCTTATCCCAAAACCTTTTGGGTAGCTTGGCCTATGAAAGCATATATCTTATATTTTTCATGATGGTGCGATTTAACCTCTCTGTAATTGCATTATGTTGAGGTGTACCAAGAACTATCATCTCATGTTGGATCCCTTGTGACCTGCAATAATCATCAAATAATCCTGTGTACTCACCACCATTATCTGATCTTATGCATTTCAATTGCCTTTTTTTATCTTTCTTTCAACCCTGGCATGAAACTCTTTGAGTACATTAATCACTTGATCTTCAAAGCATAGGCCCAAACTTTCCTAGAAAAATCATTTATAAAAGTGACAAAATAAAGTGCACCACTTATACCGGAAATATCAACAAATCAACCATGAGTTTTTGTCCTCAAAGGATCATATACATTTGTATAAACACGATCTAAGTTATGCATTTTTCTAGACAAAGCAGGATTAGTAAATGAAACTCTATGTTGTTTACCAGCCAAACAATCAATACAAGGGTTTAAATGTATACCTCTGAGGTCTGGCAATATCTCTCTCTTGGAAAGAGTTTGCAGCCCCTTCTCGCTCATGTGTCCCAGTCGCCTATGCCATAACTCCATGTTGAAGTCTTTCTCTGTAACATTTAACTGCTCATCATAGCCATAACTCCATGTTGAAGTCTTTCTCTGTAACATTTAACTACTCATCATAAGCTTTAGCTTGCAACCTGTACAAAGTATGACATTTCTTTCTACTAATTATAACAAGAGAATCCTTACTAAACTTCCATTGCCCTTTGTAAAATATGCTATCATAGTCTTCATCATCTATTTTTTCAACTAAAATTAAATTCAGCCTCAAGTCAATCATATGCCTCATATCCTCAAGCACCAACTTGCAGCCAAGGTTGGTCTTTAAATAGATATTGCTAGTCATAGGTGCCCAACAAGCCAATCACGTGAGTGATGGCACGTGTGACTTGATATAGAATCTTTTTGCTTATTATATTTTGGCGTATATCACTTTATAACTATTGCATATGTGCATATATATATTGTGATGTCCTTGGATTTGTGCAATGGGAATCGGATCGTGATGAGATCACAATAATGAGATCGATTCACCTTTAAACACATATCCTAAATAATCCCGGTCATAGGTTACTCGAGAGGGACATCGTGATAACCGGATAGACTGGTGTGCTGTATACCCGTTCATATGATGGATGCAGTTGGTCTCATAGCTGCTCGTGTAGGGACACTAGGGATACAGGTGCTCATTGGAGAATGAGTTCACTAATTGATCCGCTTATGGAATGCTGGATGGTTGATGATGCCTTATTGTCAAACAGCGATTCCGTAGTCCTAGTGGTGTATCTGGTTCTTAGACTTGAGACACAAAGGATGTCCTATATGAGTGTTCCACTCTTTGATACCAGACTTATAGGTTTGGCTGTCCCAGATCTAGTACAACTGGTCATTGGGAGTGGTAGTCGACCTTACGAGGGCTATTGAGTGTCGATAGAGGATCATCCACTCTCGGCATCATGAGAGGAATATCTCATATGTTCTCGCTCAGACAAATCCCTGACTAGGGTCATTCGGGTTGAGAGAGAAAGAATTCTCCGGGAGAATCCGATTAGAGCGAGACTCGAGCAGAAACCGTATGGGTCTGACAACACCATGCTCGATATACGATCTCTGGGATATTAGATGGATGAGGGACTATAGGTACACGGTAACTGAGGACAAACAGGTCCAATGGATTGGATTCCCCTGTATCGTCTAGGGACTACGGCGTAGTGGCCTAGTACGTCCGTAGTCGATGAGTCAAGTGAATTATTACAGAGATAATAATTCACTGAGTTAGAAGGAGTTCTGACGGGTATGACTCACGGCCAGCTCGATATTGGGCCTAGAGGGTCACACACATATGGTAGGCATTGCGATGAGTAGAGGTTCAGATATGAGATATCCGATGGAGCCCTTATCTTATTCGATGCAGATCCAATACCCACTAAGGGCGGACCCATTAGGGTTTGACAAGGGATCTCTATAAATAGGAGGGATTTAGAGCCTCATAGGCTAGAGCCTTTACTTGCCTTTTCTATTCTCCTCTTCCTCTCCACCTCATAGTAGGCCTGGCGCGTTGTCGCAACCCTGCTGTGTGTGTGGATCACCGCTAGAGAGGAGGACGCTTGACCTCCTTCACCCTCTCCTAAGGATCTGCAAGGAAACAGGGATATACGATCTCCCTAGGTAACACAACCTACTCTATACGCAGTTTTAAGTTTCGTGGATTTTGCGCACCGATCTTCGCACGATGACGAACATCTTTTTGGGAATCGGAGATTTTATTTTTTTGTTCTTCCGCTGCGCATGTGATGTCATCCCCAAGATTTCCCAACAGTGGTATCAGAGCCAGGTTGTTCGTGTGAATGATTGGTTTTGAACTGCGTGTGTTGTGTTTAGGAAGAATTTTGATGTCAAAATCATTGACGCAAAAGCGAGGAAGGGCAGCAACAGTTGCTGCCCTCGATCTGCATGCCTGCAGCTACCTGCAGCGGCAGCCGCAGCCGCAGCCAGGCAGCACAGCGCCGGCGCATGCGCAAGCGCTGTGGCTGCAGCAGCCGGCCGGCGGGGCTGGCAGCCCGCGGGTAGAGGCGCCTGCGGCCGCTGAGCCCGCGGGCAGAGGCGCCGCGGGGCAGCAGCGCGGGCTGAGGCACCGCAGGGCAGCGGCGCCTGTGGCCGCTGCTCCCACGGGCAAAAACCCCGCAGGGGCGGCCGCCAGCGAGGCAGCACCGCCTGCGGGCGCTGCCTCGCGGGCAGAACCGCCCGCGGAGGCGGCGGCGCCCGCTGGGGCGCCAACCTGCAGGGGCAGCACCGCCTGCGGGCGTTGCCCCGCCGGCAGAACTGCCCGCGGAGGCGGCGACGCCCGCGGGGTCGCCCACCTGCAGCGGCAGCGCCCCGCCCCTCGCCGCACAGGCCGCCGCCAGCAGGGTGGCGGCGGCGGCAGCAGCAAAGGGTAGTAGGGCATTAGGGTTTTCTGGGCAAAAGACAGTTTTGTCCCTCGAAATTTGAGAAATTCCAGCTTCTGTCTTTTGTCTAAATTACGAAAATACCCCTATAAATTCAGAAATTTCCTACATGTCTCTGATTTCAGAAAATATTAATTAATTAAAAGGTTTAGTTGATTATTATTTTTATTATTATCTAGTAGTCCTACATGATGATGATTATTTATACATGTGATGTATGATGTGTGGACGGATGATCATGGACCGTGTGATATGTGTACTTGTGATTATTATTATTTAGGTCTGCGAGCCTCCATTATATTTCTCGTTTATTGTCGGGCCTGCGTGCCTATGATTAAGTTGTAATCACATGAGGAGGCGCAGCGGGAGTGTGGATGCGGTAGCAGGACCCATGAGACGGACGATCGTGATGCATGAAAATGCATCAAGATATCGACAGAACCGACGAGGACGAGATGGACGATCACAGGGCATGAAGATGCACCGTTGCACACATAGATCTTGATGTAAGTAATTAGACCTACTGGCTCGGGCCTAATCATATTAGGTTGTGGTTCATTATCATCTGGTATGATTGCTTATACACATACTAGATATGTATATATATTTGCATGCAATGTAGATATATATTAAATATGTATATGTGTGACATGTCATATTAGGAGACCAAATCATAGAACCATCTCTCGATAATATTAAGTCGGTAAACGTGAGGCAATTAGATTGACCCATGTGGTCTTCCATCGTTATAAGTAGGAACCGATTCCTAGTGTAGGTTGAGTTGGTCAAGTCCCTCGAGACTCACCTATATCGTGATTCGCTATCTTGCTTACGACATAGAGATGTTACCGGTGACCTGAGGGCATAGTATACGAGGAATATCCCATGTGTTCTTGCTCAGAAAAATCCCTAGTCAGGGTCATTCGGGTTGAGAGAGAAAGAGTTCTTCGAGAGAATCCATTAGAGCGAGACTCGAGTAGAAACCGTATGAGTCTGACAGCACAATGCTCGATATACGGTCTCAGGGATATTAGATGGATAAGGGACTATAGGTACATGGTAACTGAGGACAGATAGGTCCAATGGATTGGATTCCCCTGTATCGTCTGGGGACTAAGGCGTAGTGGCCTAGTACGTCCGTAGTCGATGAGTCAAGTGAATTATTATAGAGATAATAATTCACTGAGTTAAAAGGAGTTCTGACAGGTATGACTCACGGCCAGCTCGATATTGGGCCTAGAGGGTCACACACATATGGTAGGCATTGCGATGAGTAGAGGTTCGGATATGAGATATCCGACGGAGCCATTGTTTTATTGGATGCAGATCCAATACCCAAGAGGGGAGGACCCATTAGGGTTTGACAGGGGGTCTCTATAAATAGGAGGGATTCAGAGCCTCATAGGTCAAAGCTTTTGCTTGCCTCTCCTATTCTCCTCCCCCTCTCCATCTCAGAGTAGGCCTGAAGTTTTGAGGAGCGTCGTCGTAGTCTTGCTGTGTGTATCACCGCTAGAGAGGAGGACGCTTGACCTCCTTCACCCTCTCCTAAAGATCTGCGAGGAAACAGGGATATATGATCTTCCTAGGTAACACAATCTACCCTATACGCAGTTTTAAGTTTCGCGGATTTTGCGCACCAATCTTCGCACGATGACGAACATCTCTTTGGGAATCGGGGATTTTGTTTTCTTATTCTTCCGCTGCGCATGTGATGTCGCCCCCAAGACAACCCAACACTTGTTACTTGACTCATAGTACAACACCATTTGACGCAAAATTACTGAGGGAAACCATTAGTGTCTCCCAACTTTCTGGTAATGAACTAAAAAGTAACAATGCCTGCAACTCATCAAGAGATATTTTTATAGAAGATAACTAGTTAGTAATACTCTGCATTTCATTCAAATACTCAGCAATAGAAGCACCATATCTATATTTTAGGTTCACAAGTTTTCTAATCAAAAAAGCTTTGTTACATGCTGTTTTTCTTTCATAAAAATCTTCCAATTTTTTCCAAAGAGAATATGCAGATCTTTCAGTAGAAACATAGTGAAAGACACTATCATCAAGCCACTGTCGAATAAACCTAACTGTTTTTCGATCTAACCTCTTCTACCATCATTTGTCATAGTTGTGAGTTTTGCACTATCTCCTTGCAAAAATCCATATAAATCTTTGCAATATAAGAGATCTTTCATTCTTGATTTCCATATTATCCAATTATTTCCATTTAAACTAATTATGCGAGAAACATTACTGAACTCCATATTCAAATATAAAAATTAAATCACCACAACCCTACGATATCAGTTGATGGGATATAAAGAGAAATGAGCTTTTGTATATAAAAAATACTAGCAGACCATAACAGATAGCAGAATTAAATGGAACCATAATCAAATACAACACCATAATCAAATAAAACACCAAGATATATATATATATATATATATATATATATATATTAGAATTAAAAACAAGCTATAATGTCTCAACTACTTACTTACTTGGGTCGACATATAGCAATGCACCACTTACCAAAAAAGCTATTCATATTTATCATCTATTTTTTCAATTGTGCTGAATTTAAACAGTACATCATCGGCACAATCATCGAGGCTTATGCAGCTTAGTAATTTGCAGTATTAATTTCCTTTCCATGTGTCTACCACAAAGATCAACATTCATATAATGCTACCGACAAAATGCCCCAAACTGATCTAACCAGAAATGAAGGCTTTTGAGAATATTGGCTGATTTGCTTCTGCATACACCATAACCAACACAAGTATCCTGCGGTACATCGCAAGGTATTGGACTTATATCCTGTCTTTCTCATTTATCTTTCAAAAAAAAAAAAACACAAATATCCTGCAGTGAAAAATAAGGATCCTGTCGGAGATGATTGATATAAGTTGGGGGTGCAAACATATGGAAATCGTAGATAAGGGTAAATTTTGCAATTTTTTTCCAAATGAAAAGAGTCAACAGAACTGTCAAACAGATTTAGCAGAAACAGCCTTTGGGTTTGGTTCACTGCCACAATTCTTCCATTGGGATTCCACGCTCACGAGCGACATCTCGGAACTGCCTCATCCTCTGGACAGCGGCAACAGTTGCTCTTGCATTGTTAAGGGCATTTTTACTCCCTAGTTGCTTCCCCAGAGCATTCTCTACACCAGCCATCTCCAACACAATCCTGACAGCTCCACCAGCAATGACACCAGTACCAGGTGAAGCAGGTCTCAGCATGACTTTTGCTGCTCCATAATCTCCATCACATCTATAGAGGATTGGAAAGAGATAGTAATCAGATCTATGGCTACTGGATTATTGGCCAAAAGACAAGGCATATGAACCAAGATATCATAGTAAGCAGTAAAGTGTATGGTTACAGTTAATCCCATCTAACTTCTGGCAGAATATACTAGCTTGATGACTCTTCAGGTTACAATATTCTGCGCCTTTCAAAGAAATAACTCTCGAATCTCATGCTAGAAGCAAGACTGTCAGTTCACTAGTTTCATCGATGGGTTCAATGCAAGAGAAAATCAACTGTTTCGTGTACTCAAATGTTTACGTACCAGATAATCGGATACTGAAATTATTTAAAAAAGCAAGCAGGCATTCACTTACCACAAAAACAATATACTATAGAGTGGACAGCATTGATAACTCAAGCTGTGATCAAGTCGTAATATCTTATAAGCATATAACGGTCATCATTTATGGACTTTCTACCTCTCTCATGTTCCTAAGGGGTGTGGGACAAATAGTCGCTTATCCTCCTGGCTGACTTTTATTAGGCTTGGTTAGCTAGTCTTCCAAGGCAAGAGACATGAGTCCTCCCTCCTGTTTTGGGAGTAGGGGCAGGGTGGCCGTGCCATCTCTCTCCTGGTTTGGGTAGGAAGCCCTTGTAGGATGGTTGGCTAGACCTCCTCTCAAAGGACGAACGCTCCTTTGATCAGGATCTCTCTTTGAGAGTAGTCTGGCAACTTTGGCTTAAATCTGGTCTGATTAGGTCAACTTCAAGCTTAATCTAGATGCAACTTAATCACCCAACTAGAAAGGATGTTGTTGCAAAATCCTACTGCAATTGAAATTGGACCAATTGCTGCCTCAAATTCAGATCTGATCATTATAAGATAAGAATAATAATTAAGACGAGTATTATCATTATAAAGTGCTGATTAGATCAGTGTTTTCGAAAGGCACAGCGAGGCGAAGCTCGAGCGCCTCGTAACAGGGCCGGGCGAGGCATTTGAAGGAGGCACCACTCAGGCACGTGCCTGAGCCCAAGCGTTGGGTGACTCAGGTGTGTGTCTGATCAAATTGAGTTCAGGTTCAACCAATTTCACATAGTTGGCTCAACCAAACCAACAAATCACAGCACTCACCCCTAGCCCTCCCTCCCGACCAAATGTAAGGAATCAAAAAGCCTACCGTGAGATGCCTCTACCCTTCACCACCAGATTGCGAGCTTCCTTTGCCCTATGCCGCTAGAGCTTCCTCTACTCTACGCCACTAGGCCGCGAGCCTCCTCCGCCCTAGGTTGTTGAACCACAAGCATCCCCCACATTATGCCATCTTTGAATCTTTGTTTCTCCGACATGTGAGCTTACATCATTGACCAGCTTCGTTTTGCCTTACCACTATCCTCCACCCTAACCACCACCTTCCTCCGTCGATTGCCACTATCCTCCGCCCTAACCACCACCTTCCTCTGCCAGTTACTTCTCCATCTCTTCTTTCTCAGTTTGTAGGTAACAACAGCTTTGTTAAATGATCTCTTTCCTACACCTTTAATGATCTCCTATTTCCTATTTGTATTTCCTGCACTTTGTTAAATTTCCAACATCAGCTTGAGGTAAGTACACTGTTAGGGGTTAGAACATAATATACTGTTAGGTAAGAACATCACAACTTTGATATCTGCTTTTATTTCCTGCAATGTAACTTGGTACTTTATATGATTGCAGTTTGATGTGTTATTTTTATTTTTATGATCATATTTATCAATCATAATATTTTTTAAAATTTTAATATTTTGGAATATCTCGTTTCGCTCGGGTGAGCGCCTAGCGCCTCGAGTGTTTTGGCACCTTGGCACCTTGTGGTTTTGAAAACACTAGATTAGATGTTGAGACCTAGCACTGAGCCCTCCAAGTTCATTGATGAGAAGGATTAAACTGTGGTATATTAGCTATTAGGTCTTGACTTTGTAAAGTCTTCTGCATTAAGTCTTGGCTTAGCTAATGTTCTTTTTCTTTCTTGATTGGAAAAGCAGTCTAGGGATTTTCTGGATTTTGTATTGCAACATACAACATACAACTGAATTATCGTGTAATTTGCTAGACCTCTAGAGGTTGGTGCTTAAAGGGAAAGGTCTTTTATGGTCTGAGATCTATGTTGGTGAATGAAAATCCTAGTTTGGAGAAAACAAAAATTCTTTAGCAGTTTCCATTTCTTTATAACTTGCTAGTGTTTTCAATGTCAGTTCCAAGCCCCAAAGAGTATGAGGGTCATGTTAAGCTATTAATAGCCAACATAAAACTTTATTGGATCTCATTAGCATTAGTCTTAACTAATTTCATTATAGGATTACATCATCATCCAACAGTGACACTAGGCATCTTACAATTCAAGTGCCCCAAAGTACAAAGGTGAATTAGAATGGGACCACAGAATTAGATTAGTAGCTTAGAATATCCAACAAAGAAGACAAAGATCATTCATGTCCATGATGGCAACACAGTTAATGATAAGATCTCATGCCACCTACTGAAGGTCTTCTTTCTTTCATAAGGACAGAGAAAAGAAACAAGGGAATAGAAGAGAGGGTAGTATTGATAAGGACTTATAGAGTGGACAGCATTGATAAGTCAAGCTGTGATCAAGTCATAGTATCTTATAAGCTTATAATAGTCTTCATTTATGGACTTTCTGCCTCTCTCATGTTCCAAGGGGTGTGGGACTAATAGTCGGTTATCCTCCGACCAACGCCTTGTCACGGACAAAACTGTAAACGGGGTATTTGATGTAATGCTCATGTATGTCCATGTCTTTCGGTTTTGTTCATGCTGTACACAACACGTAAAGGGCTAATAGTAGGCTTAGTAACCCCATTTTCTTTGGTTTTGGTGGTCGTCCTAGGCTTGCAAACAAAGATTGTGTCATGTGGGTACTTGTGGGGATTTCGGTCTGTAGTGGACCATCATTTTGAACCCTTTGTTGTGCGACCGTTCAGAGCTTATGAAGTATGTTTGTAATTTGCATTGGCTATAAAGTGTTTACTGAAATGATTACTTGTGGATCCCGAGTGAGACGCTTTCTCCAACCCGTTTTCTCTTTTGTAGGTCCTAAGAGACCATAGGAGGTTTCGGGGAGGCTGACATTTGCGGACGGACACGCAAGGGTGCCGCACGACTTAGGCAAAAACAACAAAGTGCGTGATATACGGTATCAAAGCGGGACAAGCACTCATAGAAACACTTGGCATGCAAACGTGGGGGACCTAGTAGGGCTGCGTTGAGGGCAGCCAGCATGCGTGACCGTTTGGGGGAAAACGGGCATAGAGATGTAGGGAAAAGGAGTCGCTCAAAGGAGCAGGCATTTGAGATTGACATTCAAAGGAATGGCCAACCCTTCGTGCAAAAGGCACCACGAGGACAAGCAAGCTTGGAAGAATGCGTAGCGCACAAAGGTTGGGATAGCTGAGTTCGAGCTACGGCTGAATGTTGAAAACCATACTTGATGGTGCTTAAGGCAAGCGAGGCGCTTGGTAAAGGATGAGACCATGCAAGATGGAATAGATTGTTTAGCGACCAAAAGAATTGTGCAAAGCTCACAGAGGTGAGGGGAATTGGTAACTCGAAAAATTCGATACTCATGGAAGGGCTTTATGCGGACGATGATATGTTCGTCGCCATCCCAAGGTGACCGAAACTCGGTGCCATAAAGCATTAAAACTTTTTCTTCGACATGAGAAGGATATGTCCGTAGAAGGCTGAAGTGTGTAGCGAGTTCAGCATGTTGCTAGGCCTTGAGGGGTGCAGCGGGGGTTATATTGACGTGGAGTCACAATCTAGCAAGTGCGTTTGCGAGGGCAGAACAATGCATAGTTTGTTCAGGAAGGTGGAGTAGTCCAAGGGGATGGTGGTCTCCGAAACTTTCAAAGGGAAGGATGCGAAGAGAAAAGTTGCTCTAACGTGATAGATACCTTGGAGGGATTAGTCATGGTTCTCCAGATGGAGAATCATCTGTAACAGACCGCATATATTGAGAAGTACCTCAAAACAACAACTCAACAAAGCTCAACGAACCGAGCGAGCTGTCACGGACAAAATTCTAAACAAGATGTTTGATGTAATGCTTATGTATGTCCGTGTCTTTTCGTTTGTTCATGCTTTGCACAACATATAGAGGGACGATCGAAGGCTTAACATCCCCATTTTAGTTGGGTGGCCTTCTTGGCTTGTAAATAAAGGTTGTGTAATATGGACACTTGTGAGAGATATTCGGTCTGTAGTGGACCATTTTGACCCTTTGTTGTGCAACCATTCAGAGCTTGTAAAGTGTGTTTGTAATTTGCATTGATTATGAAGTGTTTTCGAAAATGTTTGCTTGTGGATCCCGAGTAACGCGCTTTCTCTAACTCGTTTTCTCTTTTGTAGGTCCTAAGGGACCATAGGAGGTTTCGAGGAGGTTGACCTTTGCAGACGGACACGCAAGGGTACCGCACGACTTAGGCAAAATCAACTAAGTCCGTGACAGATGGTATTAGAGCGGGAAAAACACTCATAAAAACACTTGGCATGCAAACGTGGGGGACCTAGTGAGGCTGCGTTGAGTGCAGCCAGCACACGCGACCGTTTGGGGGAAAACGAGCATGGAGATGTAGGGAAAATGAGTCGCTCAAATGAGCGGACATCTGAGATTGGCACTCAGAGGAATGACCAACCCTTCGCGCAAGAGGCACCACGAGAACAAGTAAGCTTGGAAGAATGCGTAGCGCACAAAGGTTGGGATGGCTGAGTTCGAGCTACGGCTCGACTTGACAAAAATACTTGATGGTGCTCAAGGCAAGCGAGGCGCTTGGTAAAGGATGAGACCATACAATATGGAATGGGTTGCTCAGCGACCGAAAGAGTTATGCAAAGCTCACAAAGGTGAGGGGAATTGCTAACTCGAAAAATTTGGTACTCATACAAGGGCTTATATGCAGACGATGGAATGTTCGTGGCCATCCCAAGGTGACCGAAACTCGATCCCATAGAGCATTGAAACTTTCTCTTCGACATGCGAACGATATATCCGTAGGAGGCTAAAGTGTGCAACGAGTTTAGCACATTGCTAGGCCTTGAGTGGTGTAACGGGGACTGTATTGACGTGGAGTCACAATCTAGCAAGTGCGTTTGTAGGAGGCAAAACAATGTACAGTTTGTTCAGCAAATCGGAGTAGTCCAAGGGGATGGTGGTCTCCGAAACTTTTAGAGAGAAGGAAACGAAGAGAGATATTGCTCCAATGGGATAGATATCCAGGAGGGATAAGTCTCGGCTTTCTAGAAGGAGAATCATGTGCAACAGACCGTACATGTTGAGGAGGAGTACCTCAAAAACAACAACTCCACGAAGCTCAATGGACCGAGTGAGCGGCGAGGAGTCATCGCATGATCTCGCTTGAGATAATACATTGGTGGATACATGCGAGATCAAGTGGGGGAGCGACCCAAAACAACACAAATGAAGGCACACTTGGAGTCGATATAGAGATCGAACTCAATGGAGGGCTGACCCGTAGAATGGTGGGTGCGAGGGCCACCATCAACTTAATGCAAAACGAGGAGCGGAGCACCTTGGGTGTAACTTGGCGAAGTACCCAAGCAGCATGAAGGGAGCCAGCATAAAAGATGGAACATGGAGCGAAGGCACAGAGCTTTCCTTGGACAGAGGTCAAGGACATGAACTCTTGCAAAGGTAAGAGCGGGATCATGTCGTTTAATGGGTCTTTCACTCTGATGGAGCATACTTATCTTGCATGGTGCCAAAGACTGAGGGAGCTTCTGGGCACATGCACCTTATCTCGGAGAAGCATTTGATGGAGGAACTAAGACGACTCAACTTACGGAGGCAAAGTTGAGTTCAGAAGGCCTTGGCATGGGGCAAGAGGACGCGATGGCAAGTACTCTTGAAGAATATGCCATAGTGTTGCCATTCAAGTTGCCATAAAGGAAGCGGTGCGCAGCGGAGATTGTGTTGGTAGGTGCAGAGGCCCAAGATCCAAACAATGGTGCACCATTTTCAACGAAGTCGGTGGACTTCGGGAGCTACTAAGCGACGGACTGTCCTAAAGCGGTGCTTCATCTAAGTGTGACCTAAGAGCGGGTGGATGAAGGTCGATTACCAAAGGAGCGAACACAATCAAAAGTGGAAGAGGCCCTACGATATGTTGGCAGAGGTCACATATGAAGAGATCGCAATCCGAGTTCATCCCACAATGATCAGAATGCAATAGAGATGTCACCAGGAGGCGACATGGTGCAGCGGATCGTGGTGGAATAGTTCGTGGCAATTCGATACACACAAATTGTAGCCCCGTGAGGGACTATGTCATACGGAGGTATGATCGAGAGCTACTAGGAGCTCCACTTCGGTGAAACAACACGACGGCAAGAAGGGCTATGGATTCAAGGAGTGAAGGTCATGGTATCGCAGAGGCGGGTTTTCCGTGCGTGCATCGAATTTTGCATCGGATAGAAGCCTTGCACATCAGAATATGGGGGCTGTGTACCATCGAGGGAATATTCGAATGCAAGTACCAGTGAGTCCCATGGGAGGGACTTGATCATGCAGAGGCATATCGAAGCAGCTGGAGAGTTGGACTGCTCCAGAGCTCATATTCGCTTAAGGGAGCACGGCAAGTCGGAGGACAAGGTCGAGTAAGCGAACGTTGCTACCAAGGAAGCTAAGGAGAACATAATCGGTGCAAACCCTACAACATGATGGTAAAGGCCCTACATAGGAGTCGCAGTCTGCCTTTCCATCGACCAAAGGGAGCTACTTGGAGAACATAGAGGTGTTAAAACAGGAGGTCAAAAGGGGCGAGGAAGCGACAACGAGTCCAGAGGGACTTAGCTATCCAAAATCAAGCATCAGTTAGAATGGAGGTGAACTTGGAGGAGTGCCATAACGACATCTACTGATTGTGAAGAAAAGGGATGCAGATGCGAGGCGACGAATAATAGAGCCATGGGCATGGCAGCACCATGGTACCGCAGAGGTGGGACTTCTGTGAAAGTCATTGATCCCTTACTCTCATGGAGGGAGAGTGCTTGGTCGTGAAAGAGACCGAGGAGGTGGAGCATGCAAAGGCAAACTCCAAGTACCGAGACAAGGTTGAAGGGCAAAGACCAAGGAACTTCGTGAGACCGGTGTTAACGAGCTTCTCATCAAGATAGCCGAAAGTGTAGGACTTCGGGTCGTGCAAGAGTGCACGACCAAGGAACGAAGCAGGCAGTACGCGGTGCTATACCTTTGCTACTTAGTGGAGTAGGCGACAGGGTTAATGGAGAAGACGGTACAATCTCAGAGGCGACCAAAACTATTAGAGACTTACTCCAAGTTGGGGTGAAAACTTCCTGCATTCCAGAAGTTCGATGGCATTGAGAAGGTGAATCACAATAGCTAACTCAATGCAAGGAGTGCAAACACTTTGAGTGCTTCAGAAATGTAAGCAAAGAGCAGGCGAAGGTCAGTAACCAGCTCGATGCATGGAGTACAACCCTTGAGGAGGTGGGCGAAGTCAAGTAACCATTGTCTTCTCAACTCTTAAGAGAATGGGCGAAACTGAGTACCCCAATTCTCTTATCTATCCAGCAGAGAAGCTCTGCACAAGTTCAAAGACCCTTCGAAGATAATGGAAGACAATAGTTGTCAAATCCTGACCAATGGTGATCAGTGCTACTGAGAGTAGATTATCCGCTTCATTTCCTAATAAAATGTCAATCGAAAGCGGAAGTGATGCGAATCTACTTGAAAGTGACAACTAAATGAAAGAAGAGTCGATGGGAAAATTTTGTGGAGCAAGGACCCAAAACTTCAGAAGTTTGCGAGGCGATGCTCGTTAAAGCTCCAACAAGCATCCACCCAGTTCAAGCAGCATGAGACATTTGAGAGACTGACGCATAGTAAGGATTGTCTTTTCCTTCATCTGATGGACCCGTAGAAACTAACAGGGATCAAAAGTTCGACTACTTAACAACAGCAGTAGAGAGCAGCTAGGAGCCAAGAGGTGCATTCCAGTTGAAGCAGAAGATTGAAGAAGAAGATTGAAGACTCAACAAAGGCGAGGAGTTGCAGTGTCGGCAAAGGCTTCGACGAGGACGTCGAAGGAATAAGTGGGGGAGAATGTCAAAGACAAAATTCTAAACATGATGTTTGATGTAATGCTTATGTATGTCCATGTCTTTTGGTTTGTTCATGCTTTGCACAGCATGTAGAGGGACGGTCGAAGGCTTAACAGCCCCATTTTAGTTGGATTTGGTGGCCTTCTTAGGCTTGTAAATAAAAGTTGTGTCATGTGAACACTTGTGAGAGATATTCGGTCTGTAGTGGACCATTTTGACCCTTTGTTGTGCAACCATTCAGAGCTTGTAAAGTGTGTTTGTAATTTGCATTGATTATGAAGTGTTTTCGAAAATGTTTGCTTGTGGATCCCGAGTGAGGCGCTTTCTCTAACCCGTTTTCTCTTTTGTAGGTCCTAAGGGACCATGGGAGGTTTCAGGGAGGCTGACCTTTACAGACGGACACGCAAGGGTGCCACACGACTTAGGCAAAAACAGCTAAGTCCGTGACATTACGGCGAGGAGTCGTCGCATGATCTCGCTTGAGATAATGCATTGGGGGAGGCATTACGAGATCAAGTGGGGAAGCGACCCAAAACGACATAAATGAAGGCACTCTTGGAGCCGATATATAAATCGGACTCAACAAAGGGTTGACCCGTGGAATGGTGGGCACGAGGGCCACTATCAACTTAATGCAAATCGAGGAGCGGAGCAACTTGGGTGTAACTTGGTAAAGGACCCAAGCCACATAAAGGGAGTTGGCACAGAAGATGAAACATAGAGCGGAGGCATGAAGTTTTACTTAGACAGAGATCCAGGACATGAACTCTTGTAGAGGCAAGAGCAGGATCATATTGTTCTATGGATCCCTCATTTTGATGGAGCGAACTCATCCTGCATGGTGCCAAAGACGAAGGAAGCTTCAAAGCACATGCACCTTATCTTGGAGAAGCATTTAACGGAGGAACTAAGACGACTCAACTTACGGAGGTGAAGTTGGGTTCAAAAGGCCTTGGCACGGGGTAAGAGGACACGGAGGTATGTACTCTTGAAGAATATGTCATAGTGCTGCTATTCAAGTTTTCATGAAGGAAGCGGTGTGTAGTGGAGATTATGCTGGTGGGGCTAAAGGCCTAGGATCCAAATAATGGTGCACCAATTTCAGCGAAGTCGGTGGACTTCAGGAGCTACCATGCAATGGACTATCCTAGAGCTGTGCTTCGTTTGGGTGTGACCCGAGAGCGAGTGGATGAAGGTCGATTGCCAGTGGAGCAAACACAATCGAAGATGGAAGAGGCCCTATGATGTGTTGGCAAAGGTCATACATGGAGGGATCGCTATCCGAATTCATTTCACAATGATCAGAATGCAATGAAAATGTCAACAGTTGTCGACATGGTGCAGCGATCATAATGGAATAGCTCATGGCATTGCGATACACAAGAAACTAGTTCCGCGAGGGACTATATCATACGGAGGTATGATCTGGAGCTATTGGGAGCTCGACTTCGGTGAACAACACGACGGCAAGAAAGGCTATGGATTCAAAGAGTGAATGTCATGGTATCGAAGAGGCGGATCTTCTGTGCGTGCATCGAATTTTGCATCGGATAAAAGCCTTAGTCATCAGCATATAGGGGTTATGTACCACCGAGGGAGAATTTCGAATGCAAGAACCAGTGAGTCCCATAGGGGGACTTAATCATACAAAAGTATGATCAGAGCGGTTGGAGAGTTGGACTATTCCAGAGCTCATATTCGCTTAAGGGAGCCCGACAAGTCAGAGGACAAGGCCGAGTAAGCGAACGTTGCTACCAAGAAAGCTAAGGAGAACAGAATCGGTTCAAACCCAACAAACACGATGGTAGAGGCCATGTATGGGAGTTGTAGTCTATCTTTCCATCGACCAAGGGGAACTGCACGGAGAACACAAAGGTGTTGAAGTAAGGGGTCGAAAGGGGCGAGAAAACAACGACGAGTCCAGAGGGACTTAGCTACCCAAAAACCAGTGAGTCCCATGGGGGGACTTGATCATGCAGAGGTATGATCGGAGCGGCTAGAGAGTTGGACTACTCCAGAGCTTATATTCACTTAAGGGAGCCCGGTAAGTTAGAGGACAATGTTGAGTAAGCGAATATTGCTACCAAGGAAGCTAAGGAGAATAGAATCGGTGCAAACCCTACAATATGATAGCGGAGGCCATGCATAGGAGTTGCAGTCTATCTTTTCATCGATCAAGGGTAACTGCTCGAAGAACACAGAAGTGTTGAAGCAGGAGGTCGAAAGGGGCGAGGAAGTAACGACAAGTTCAAAGGGACTTAGATACCCAAAAACCAGTGAGTCCTATGGGGGGGCTTGATCATACAGAGGTATGATCAAAGCGGTTGGAGAGTTGAACTGCTCTAGAGCTCATATTCGCTTAAGGGAGCCTGGCAAGTCAAAGGACAAGACCAAGTAGCCGAACGTTGCTACTAAGGAAGCTAAGGAGAACAGAATCGGTACAAACCCTGCAACATGATGGTGAAGGCCATGTATGGGAGTTGCAGTCTGTCTTTCCATCGACTAAGAGGAACTGCTCGAAGAACACAAAAGTGTTGAAGCAAGGGGTCAAAAGGGGCGAGAAAACAACGTCGAGTCCAGAGGGACTTAGCTACCCAAAAACTAGTGAGTCCTATGGGAGGGACTTGATCATGCAGAGGTATGATCGGAGCGGTTGGAGAGTTGGATTGCTCCAGAGCTCGCATTCGCTTAAGAGAGCCCGACAAGTAAGAGGACAAGGTCGAGTAAGTGAACGTTGCTACCAAGAAAGCTAAGGATAACATAATCGGTGCAGACCCTACAACATGATAGTGAAGGCCATGCATGGGAGTTGCGGTCTATCTTTCCATCGATCGAGGGTAACTGCTCGAAGAACATAGAGGTGTTGAAGTAGGAGGTCGAAAGGGACGAGGAAGCGACGACAAGTTCAGAGGGACTTAGATACCCAAAAACCAGTGAGTCCTATGGGGGGGCTTGATCATACAGAGGTATGATCAGAGCGACTGGAGAGTTGAACTACTCTAGAGCTCATATTCGCTTAAGGGAGTCCGATAAGTCAGAGGACAAGGCCAAGTAACCGAACGTTGCTACCAAGGAAGCTAAGGAGAACAGAATCGGTACAAACCCTGCAACATGATGGCGAAGGCCATGCATGGGAGTTGCAGTATGTCTTTCCATCGACCAAGAGGAACTGCTCGGAGAACACAAAAGTGTTGAAGCAGAGGGCCGAAAGGCGCGAGGAAACAACGACGAGTCCAGAGGGACTTAGCTATCCAAAAACTAGTGAGTCTCATGGGAGGGACTTGATCATGTAGAGGTATGATCGGAGCGGTTGGAGAGTTGGACTGTTCCAGAGCTCGTATTTGCTTAAGGGAGCCCTGCAAGTCAGAGGACAAGGTCGAGTAAGTGAACGTTGCTACCAAGAAAGCTAAGGAGAACAGAATCGGTGCAAACCCTACAATATAATGACGGAGGCAATGCATGGGAGTTGCAGTATGTCTTTCCAACGATCAAGGGGAACTGCTCGGAGAACACAGAGGTTTTGAAGTAGGAGGTCTAAAAGGGCGAGGAAGCGACGACGAGTCCAGAGGGACTTAGCTATCTAAACACTAGTGAGACCCATGGGGGAACTTGATAATCGAACAAACCTTGCAACATGATGGCGAAGTCAGAAGAAAACCAGCCATGCAACCGAACGTTGCTACCAAGGAAGCTAAGGAGAACAGAATCGGTACAAACCCTGCAACATGATGGCGAAGTCCATGCATGGGAGTTGCAGTCTGTCTTTCCATTGACCAAGAGGAACTGCTCGGAGAACATAAAAGTGTTGAAACAGAGGGTCGAAAGGGGCGAGGAAACAACAACGAGTCCAGAGGGACTTAGCTACCCAAAAACTAGCGAGTCCCATGGGAGGGACTTGATCATGCAGAGGTATGATCGGAGCTGCTGGAGAGTTGGAGTGCTCCAGAGCTCATATTCGCTTAAGGGAGCTCGGCAAGTCAGAGGACAAGGTCGAGTAAGCGAACGTTGCTACCAAGGAAGCTAAGGAGAACAGAATCGGTGCAAACCCTACAACATGATAGTAAATGCCCTACATAGGAGTCGCAGTCTGCCTTTCCATCAACCATGGGGAATTGTTCTGAGAATACAAAGGTGTTGAAGCAGGGGGTCGAAAGGGGCGAGGAAGCGACGATGAGTCCAGAGAGACTTAGCTACCCAAAAAAACTAAGTATCGGTTAGAATGGAGGTGGACTTGGAGGAATGTCATAGTGCCACAGAGGTAGATCTACCGACCACGAAGAAAGAGACGCAGATGCGAGGCGATAGATAATAGGGCCATGGGCATGGCAACGCCATGGTACCACAAAGACAGGACTTCAATGAAGTCATCGATCCCTTGTTCTCATGAAGGGAGAGCGCTTGGTCGTGAAAGGGGCCGATGAGGTGGAAAATGCAGAGGCAAACTCTAAGTACTGAGACAAGACTGAATGACAGAGGCCAAGGAACTTCGTAAGAGTGGTGTCAATGAGTTTCTCATCAAGATAGCCGAAAATGAAGGACTTCGGGTCGATACAAGAGTGCTCAACCAAGGAACGAAGTAGGCAGTACACGGTGCTGTACCTTTGCGACTCAGAGGAGTGGGCTGCAAAGATGATGGAGAAGACGGTACAATCTCAGAGGCGACCAAAACTATTAGAGACTTACTCCAAGTTGGGGCAAAAACTTTCTTTATTCCAGAAGTTCGATGGCATTGAGAAGGTGAATCACAGTAGCTAACTCAACGCAATGAGTGCAAACACTTCGAGTGCTTCAGAAGTGTGAGCAAAGAGCGGGCGAAGGCTAGTAACCAGCTCGATGCATGAAGTACAACCCTCAAGGAGGCAGGCGAAGTCAAGTAACATTTGCCTTCTTAACTCTTAAGAGAATGGGCGAAACCGAATACCCTAATTCTTTTATCTATCCAGCAGAGGAGCTCTACACATATTCAAATACCGTTCGACGAAACCTAGTGGAAGACGATAGTTGTCAAATCCTCACCAATGGTGATCAGTGCCACTGAAAGTATATTATCCGCTTCATTTCCCAACAAAATGCTAATAAAAAACGGAAGTGATGTGAACCTACTTGGAAGTGACGACTAAGTGGAAGAAGAATCGATAGACAAATTTTACAAAGGACCAAAAATTTTAAAGTCTGCGAGGCGATGCTCGTTAAAGCTTTAACAAGCATCCACCTAGTTCAAGCGACATGTGACATTTAAGAGACTAACGCATATTAAGGATGATCTTTTCCTTCATCTGAGAGATCCGCAGGAAACAACAAGGATCAACACAACTCAACCGACCCCACACCAGATTCAGAGTCAGAGTCATGGGCGAGTTGAAGCAACATGGCATATCAAAGTTCGACTACTCAACAACAGCGGCGAAATGTCGTTGAAGCCAAGAGGCGCATCGCAACTGGAGAAAAAGATTGAAGATTCAACAAAGGCGAGGAGATGCAGCGTCTGCAAAGGCTTCAACGATGACGTCGAAGGAATAAGTGGGGGATAATGTCACGGACAAAAATGTAAACGGGGTGTTTGATGTAATGCTCATGTATGTCCATGTCTTTCAGTTTTGTTCATACTTTACATAGTATGTAAAAGGCTACCAGTAGGCTTAACAGCCCCATTTTCTTTGATTTTAGTGATCGTCCTAGGTTTGCAAACAAAGGTTATGTCATGTGGGCACTTGTGGGGATTTCGGTCTATAGTGGATCATTTTGGACCCTTTGTTGTGCGATCGTTCAGGACTTGTGAAGTATGTTTGTAATTTGCATTGGCTATGAAGTGTTTACTGAAATGATTGCTTGTGGATCTCGAGTAAGACTCTTTCTCTAACCCGTTTTCTCTTTTGTAGGTCCTAAGGGACCGTAGGAGGTTTAGGAGAGGCTGACTTTTGTGGACTGACACGCAAGGGTGCCGCACGACTTAGGCAAAAACATCTAAGTACATGATAGCCTCCTCGCTGACTTTTTTAGGCTTAGTCAGCTACAGTCTTCGAATGTTAGAGACATGTGTCCTCCCTCATGTGTTGGGAGTAGGAGTTGGGTGGCTGCCTCATCTCTCTCCTGGCTTGGGTAGGAAGCCCTCATACGATGGATGGCTAGACCTCCTCTTAAAGGACGAACTCTCCTTTAATCAAGATCTCTCTCTAAGAGTAGTCTGACAACTTTGGCTTAAATCTGGTCAGATTAGGTCCACTTCGAGCTTTATCTAGATGCAACTTAATCACCCGACATTGTTGCAAAATCCTATTGCAATTGAAATTAGACCCATTGCTACCTCAAATTGAGATCTAATCACTATAAGATAAGAATGATAATTATGACGAGTATTATCATTATAAAGTGCTGATTAGATCAGTGTTTTCAAAAGGCCCTCGGCGAGGCGAAGCCCGAGCACTTCGTAACAGGGCCGAGCGAGGCATTTGAAGGAGGCACCACTCAGGTGCATGCCCGAGCCCACGCATTGGGTGACTCGGGCATGTGTCCAATCAAATTGAGTTCAAGTTCAACCAATTTCACATAGTTAGCTCAACCAAACTAACTAATAACAACACTCACCCCCAGCCATATTTATTTTATAATCATATTTATCAATCATAATATATATATTTTTAATTTTAATATTTGGGAACGTCTCGTTTCGCTTGGGAAAGCACCTATTGCCTCGAGCGTTTTGGCATCTTGTGCTTTGGAAAACACTAGATTAGATGTTGAGACCTAGCACTGAGCCCTCCAAGTTCATTGATGAGAAGGATTAAACTGCGGTATATTAGCTATTAGGTCTTGACTTTGTAAAGTCTTCTGCATTAAGTCTTGGCTTAGTGAATGTTATTTTTCTTTCTTGATTGGAAAAGCAGTCTAGGGATTTTCTGGATTTTGTATTGCAACATAAAACATACAACTGAATTATGGTGTAATTTGCTAGACCTCTAGAGGTTGGTGCTTAAAGGGAAAGGTCTCTTATGGTCTGAGATCTATGTTGGTGAATCAAAATCCTAGTTTGGAGCAAACAAAAATTCTTTAGCAGTTTCCATTTCTTTATAACTTGCTCTTGTGTTTTCAATGTCAGTTCCAAGCCCAAAAGAGTATGAGGGTCATGTTAAGCTATTAATAGCCAACATAAAACTTTATCGGATCTCATTAACATTAGTCTTAACTAATTTCATTATAGGATTAGATCATCATCCAACAGTGACATTAGGCATCTTACAATTCAAGTGCCCTAAAGTACAAAGGTGAATTAGAATGGGACCATAGAATTAGATTAGTAGCTTAGAATATAGGAACACACTAAGGGAAAATGTTATAATTGGTAAATAAAACAATTACGAGGAAATAAAAAAGAAAATAGACGGCGGATACAGAAAAATCAATACTCCAATATCATATTATCTGTTTCACATAAACCACTATACATAATTGAAGCATACAAAACTCATTTTAATGGAGTGATCAGAAGTATGCAACAGAAAGCAGCTTATCATCTGCCTCTACCACATTGAGCTGGGCCTCTAGGTTTTGAAAAATGTGTCAGATTGAGTATTGTAACACTTCTTCATCACAGGAATAGTGTGATTCCTGAGCATCAGCATCCATGAAACTTGCACTCTAAATTATCAAGCACATTTCGGCATTGGCAAAAAATATGATTTCATCACGGTAAACTAAAGATTTAGCTTATTTATAACTTCTCCGATTCCTCTCAATAAATCAACCATAAAGACAAACATCTTATAGGGAAAGCAGAACAACAAGAGATTTGAAGCAAGCATTAACAAAAACTTATGAATCAAGAGCCCAACTTTGCATTTGAAGGAAAAATGACAGAGAAACGGATGGATTACCTGTGAGGGAAGGTCAAGTATTTGGTCATGGGCACCGACACGATGTTCCTACGGGCGTTCCCTGCGGACTTGGCGATAGCGTCGACCACCTCCTTGGCCTTCCCGACCCCGACGCCAACCTGCCCCTTCTTGTCCCCCACCACCACGATGGCACGAAAAGAAAGCTTCTTGCCGCCCTTGACGACCTTGGTGACCCTCCTCACCTGGACGACCCGCTCCTCGAACCCATCGTTGGGCCTGTCCCGCTTCTTCCGGCCGAGGAGGCCGCTGGATTTCTTGACCTTTCCGTCCATGACGTAGATGTCGTTCCCGAGCACGGACTCGCCGCTGTAGGCGGCGCCGTAGATCTCCTCGTAGGCGGCGGCGACCTCCTCCTCGGACTCGGGGGGAAGCTCGTCGAAGGAGGGTGGGGCAACGTAGCCTTCCGGCGGGGCCGGGGGGTCGAAGGGGATGTCGTCGTTGGGGTCGACGTTGTCGAAGAAGGAGGTGTCGATGTCGGCCGTGGCGGCCAATTTGGGGAGGGTTCGGGCGCGGAAGGAGGAGGAGGAAGGGAGCAGGGTGGCACAGAGGGGCTTGAGGCAGAGGCCGCCGCGGTGAAGAGGAGGGCGGAGGGAGAGGGAGGAGAGAGCGGCGGTGATGGCCGCTGTCGCTAAAGCCATCCTCTCGCTGCTGTTTTGGCTTCGAAGGTGTGAGAGTGAGGGAGGGATTCAAAGGCTTATCTCTATTGCTGAGTAGGAACCAAATTGGGGCCCACACTGAGAATCATTTTGATGTTGGGACCCACATTATATTTTTTGGATTTTAAGTAATTATGGAAGAAATTTTTTTTTAGGTTTTTATTATGACTTGATAAAGTCTCGGCAGAATTACTTATTATATGTACAGTTAAATGATCGAAGGTTAGATATATAGGCTATGATTAGTCTCAAATACGACATTTATATGCGTTTACATGCAATTAAAAATGTAATTGAAGTACTAACTTGATGCAACATATATCGTCCGAAGATAAAATCTGCAATTAGACATAATATCTACCTGTCATATAATTATATCAATTTTATATTATGTTCCTTTACGGCTTAATATTTGTAATGTGCATCAATTTTTGTTGATCACGTATATATGTTCAACATAATTATGCCAATTTTAATTTTAACCTAGTTTGATTTTATAATTTTCTCTATAAATATAGGTAGAAAGTGTTAAACAACATTAATTAAAAAAAAGTTTATATACAAATAAATATAAGTCGATCGTAACACATAACGAAATTAAATGAAAATCACAATTAAATAGGATACCAAGATTTCGTGTAAAACCCGTCCAACGTGAAAGATAAAAACCATGAGGCAAGTAAGGGAAAATCTACTATAAAAATAATGAATGTACAAATCTCAAAATCTCTTGCCCAAAACCCAAGCAACAATCACAAAAAAATAATTAGGATACAAGGATTATGCTACTGTGCACAATATCTAAAATCTCCTGAAGTGATCGCAGTAAAAATTTACTATAAATCTGATCTAACCTGAGATGAGAACACTACATGGATGATTAAAAACAACCTTTGCGTTATCCTTATCTTTTTCCCTTTCTTTTTTCTCTTATTTTTTTGCCCTCAACTATCATTGCTGCTTCTCTCTTTTTCATAACCACTAATACCCCCTTGTTCTTCCCTAACTGAGTTAGGGTTTAGATTAAATGAGAACAGAGAAGTCTAAAGTGGGATGTGGATAATTAAAACTCACGATGGGTTGAATAATTGGCCATCTACCCAACAACCTTCCCCTTCAGCCCACAAGGGAGGTTGTCTCATGATTCCTCAATGTGAAGCCATGTCGATCAGCTATCAGCATATCTCATGTCTTTCTTTTAGTAAGATCTTTGTTAATATGTTTGCTTTGTTGTCATTTGTGTGAATTTTCTAAAATTGCAACTGTTTTTCTTCAAGTATATTTCGAATCTAGTGATATCTAACATTTATTTGCTTTGACTTGGAATAAAAAGTTGGATTTTTACAAAAATGGATGGCGCTATGGCTGTCACAATACACCACATAGTTTTCTTGTTTCAGCCTCAATTCTTATAAGAATTCTTTCATGTATAATATTTCTTTGCAAACCTTTATAGCAGTGATATATTCTTCCTCTGTAGTGGAGAGAGCAATGCACATTTGTAATCTAGATTATCGTGACAAAACTCCCCTTGCAAAAGTGAGTACAAAACCCGTCAACATATGTGCATTTGTGTAACCCGTCAACATATGTGGTCCACCTCCAAAGCTTAAACAAATATTAGAACCTTTCTAGTATCTTCTCGATGTATTTCTCTTGTGACAATCAAATCTTTTTTTTTTCTATAACAAAAAATATGCATGCCTAATATTTGCTTTGCTAGCCTCATGTCCTTCATTGTAAAGGACTAACTTAGTTCCTTCTTTAACTTGTCAATTATAGATATATCTTTCTCAAAGATAAATATGTCATCAACATAAAATAAGAGAATAATAAAATCTTCACCAAACCGTTTGATGTATACATAATGATTTGAAGTCATTCTTTTGTATTCATTTTCAATTATAAATGAATCAAACTTTCTGTATCATTGTCTTGAAACTTGCTTCAACCCATACAAACTCTTTCTTAACTTGTAAACAAAATTTTTTTACCTTTGACTTTGAAGCCTTTTAGTTACTCCATATAAATTTCTTCCTCTAAATTACCATAAAGGAAAGTCGTCTTCATATCCAACTACTCAACCTCCAAGTCCAAGCTAACAGTAATACCAAGAGCTACATGAATAGAAGATATTTTAGCAAAAGGAGAAAAAATCTCTTCAAAGTCAGTACATTTCCTTTGACCAAAGCCTTCAAGAATAATATTCTTGAGTCTTCAACCTGAAAACTCACTTGTTCTTCAAGACCTTTATTCTCTTTTGTAGTTGTACCAAATCATATGTGTGGTCCTTCTACAGAGCATCCATATCTTCCTGTATAGCAACTAACCATTTCTTTTTCTGCTCACTTTCAACTGCTTCCTAGTAACTCTTTGGTTCACCTGTATTAGTAAGCATCACATACTCATCTGTAGAGTATCTTCTGGAAGATTGATGTTGTTTAGAAGATCTTTTTCAATTGAGGTTCTATGGAAATTGCTCCCTAACTTCTTCTTACTCAACATGTCCTATATGTAGATCAACATCGGGCTCGACACCATCTTCCTACACATCTCCCTCATCACCCTGATATACTAGAGGAGTAATTGGGTCATAATATACTAATCCTTCTGCAGAAGTCTCGGTTGGTGTCTCCTTTTTTAAATCCTCAAAGGTTTAATCCTTAAAAAAGATCATGTCTCTACTTTTAAATACCTTTTGTTTTTCTAGATCCCAAAGCCTATAACCAAAATGATCATATAAGTAGCCAAGAAAAATACATTATTTTGTCTTACTATTCAGCTTGGACCTCTTATTATTTGAAATATGTATAAATGTATGACAACTAAATACTCTCAAATGCCTATAGAAACATCTTTACCTAACCATACATGCTCTACAACATCACTATCTAGGGTTATATAGAGTGACAAGTTGATCACATCAACTACAGTTCTCAAAGCCTTATCTTAAAACTTTCTGAGTAACTTGACCTATGAAAGCATATATCTTATCTTTTCTATGATGGTGTACAGTTCATCCTCTTTGCAATTGCATTATACTGAGGTATACCAAGAACTATCATCTCATGTTGGATGTCATATGACCTACAATAACCATTAAACAATCTTATGTACTCACCACCATTATATGATCTTATGCATTTCAAGTACCTTTCTGTCTCCTTTTCAACTCTAGCATAAAACTCTTTGAAGACATTAATAACCTGATCTTTGGTCTTTATAGCATAGACCCAAACTTTCCTAGAAAAGTCATATATAAAAGTGACAAAATAAAGTGCACTACTAATACCGGGTGTTGAATATCATATTTTGATGATAAAATCAATTGATGAGTTTATGATCTAATCTGTGTTTTGAATGACACAAGACTAACTTCGATCAGAAAAGACAAATCGATTAAAGTAGGAGGAATCGAACATTGGGTCATAGTGAAACATGTTAGGAGATTGGATGTCAAGTCGAAGGATCGGTCGACATACCGACATAAGGACTTCGTGCCATGAGTTCGGGCATCGAGCCGAAGGATCGAACATTATGTTAAGGAGATCGAATGTTAGAGAGGTCAACATGCCAATTGGGCAATACACTAAAGTAGAGAATGATGTGCCAAAAGATCGGATGAAGCGTTATATAAACCAATGACATATCGGACAACATATGATTCATGCTTATAATAATTTGTCTAGACCGAAATAGTTTAGGTCTAATTGAGTTAGTTTCGAGTGTAATCAGGTTAACTCAATTAGGGGCCCATTAGGCCAGAGTTGGGGCTATTTTGGGCTAAGATAAAAGCTCATTCAGTGACCCTTAGCTGGCCCAAGCGATGCCATCGCTTGAGGCTCGACCTCCCAAGCTGTCTAGGCGGTGGTACCACCCAGATATAGTTTTCCAAACTATGTCAACCAATGATACTACCAGACTATGTGGTGGTACTACCTAGTGTCAGTGTGACTTGGCGGTGGTACCACCTAGTGTCAGACTGATAGGTGGTGGTATCGCCAATTGTTAGTCTAACAGGCGATGGTACCATCAGTACCCCGAAATCTCGAAGATTTGAACTTTGACTCCAATTTTTGAAGTCATTTAGGGTCTATAAATATTCCACAAATTCCTGCTTGATAAACATATGAAAGTAGAATAAAAACTCTATGATTCTAAGGTTGTAATATCTTAAAGTGTAGAGTCCCTTCTCTTAGAGCTTAGTGATAGTCCTAAGGGAGGTGTGTGAGGAAACACTTGTAAAAGAGGGGTATAAAAGTTCTCTCCTGAGCCTATAAAAAGGAGAAAGAGTTATAATTGTAGTTGATCTTCGTCCATTGGAAAAAAGATCGATAGTGGAAGTTGGTGGCCTCAAGTGAAGAGGAATCGGGAGTGGATGTAGGTCACGATGATCGAACCACTATAAATTCGATGTACTATTTTCCTTTGCTAGTTACTTTTATTACTTACTTAGCTACTCACTTCACTTTACATTTACTCTAAGTCAAGCTCAAACACTTTCTAATATGGGCTTTATCGAAATGGTTTTTCTACATTGAATGAGTTTTCAAATCGACATAATTTTTATGTAAGTACTAATTCAACCCCCCCCCCCTCCCTCCCTCCCTCCCTCTTAGTGTCGATTTTAGTCCTAATAGTTGGTATCATAGTCACGTTTCTCTCCGTTGGTTTAACACCCAAGAGAGATAACTTTTTTCGATAATTTAGAGGGTAATTTTATCATTCATCCTCTTTTGTTCAAATAATTTAGTTGCTACACTTATTGAAAAACTTGAATCATAGTTTTTTTACTTTATATGTATTTGAATTTATGGAATATTATCAAAAGTATTTTCAAAAATCTTCTAATATATTGAACGAATGAAATGATTTGGAGAAGAAAACTTTTTTTTTTATTGCTAAAGCGATGAACACTTTATTTTGTGCTCTAGATAAAAATAAATTCAATCAGGTTTCTATATGGGAAACTGCGTATGATATTTGGTATACACTCAAAATCACATATGAAGGTACAAGTAGAGTTAAAGAGTCTAAAGTCAATCTTTTGATGCATACTTTTAAATTAGTTCGAATAAAGCCAAGTGAAACTATTATTGACATATACACTTGTTTTACATATGTCGTCAATAGTTTAAAAGCTCTTGATAAATATTTTTCTAATCTTAAACTTATAAATAAGATTCTAAGATTCTTTCTAAAAAGTTGAGATTCAAAAATAATGGCAATACAAGAAGCAAAGGATCTAAATAATTTTCCACTTGAAAAACTTATCGGGTTTTAATGACCTATAGAATAACTTGTATTGAACATGATTAACATAAGAACTACATTCCAAAGAACAGAAAGGATTTAGTACTTCGAACAATAGAAGACCACTCGAGCGAAAGCTAGTGATGATGATATATAACTTTTGACAAAAAATTTAAAAAGTTCATGAAAAAGACTAATTATAAAAATAAAATTAAAAATAACATAACAATTTATTATAAATCAAAGAAGCTACCAAAGAAAAAGAAAATATTCAATGTGATATGGGACAAATCGAGTACATCCGAAGATGAGGAGCAAACCAACAAATGTGAGGTGGCGAACTATGCCTTAAAAGTTCACTATAAATTTTATCTAAGACGAGAACAGTGCTTGGATGATTAGAATAACCTCTACGTTGTCTTTGTCTTCTTCCTCGTTTTTTTTTCTCTTATTTTTCTGCCCTTAACTATCATTGTGCTTCTCTCTTTTTCACAGCCACTTTGCCCACTTTTTCTTCCCCAATCGTCGTACCACTTGTTAAAAGAGTTAGGGTTTAGATTAAATGAGAAGAGAGAAAGCTAAATTGGGCTATGGGTAATTAAAGTCCATTATAGGCTGAATAATGGGCCATCCGTGAACAACATTAATCTTGCATCTATATTATTAAATTATTGATATTTGACTTCTTTTTATATTTTGAACTCTTTTTTTCCTCTAGGAAGATTAGAATCTTGCTGGTCGAAGCACTGTGTACTCTTAAAAAAATAAATAAAATAATCATTAAGAGAGATATTATTGTGAATGGTAAGAATTTTGAGTCTCAATAAGATTTTAACTAGTATTCATTAGATTTAAATTCTCTTATAGGTTAGGATTAGAATTTAGACTAAGGATCTAAATAGGAAGAAAAAATTATTAATAAATTAGGATTTATTTGTATAAAGACATCATGAGTCTTAAAATTTTAGAAAAGTGAAAAGACTTACAATGAATTTCTCTCTAGCGGATCTTGAAAAGGTTGAAAGGAGGTTTTTGGGATTTATGTGAAAATATCTATAAGAAATCTGGGGCTTTGATTTGGGTGAACTCAAGAAAAAATGATTTGTTACATTAATTTTTCTTATCTAGTGAAGAATTTGGTTTTGAAGTTCACATAGATTTTTTGATATTTTCTTTAATTGTTGATCTCTAGAGTTTATTTATTTTTAAAGTATTTTCTCAATGTTCATAATGTAAATTAATAAATATGCATGATCTATGCATTAAGCTTTAGAAGGAACGATACTAATAAATAATCTAACTAGTGATTTTATAATATGCAGACAAAGAAACAGCTTTATACTATGATCATAAATTGCAAATTGATGAGGTCAGATTTTGATCATCCATCATCCATGTAAAGTAAGATGGATGATATCGATCGGGACTTTTTCATCAAGTTTGTTGACAAGAGCAATATTATTTCTTTAGCATCTTAGAACCAGAATTTAGACTCTACTAGCTAGTTGATGATATTTAGACTCTATTTAACTAAATCTACAAGTGCTAGTTATATGGATCTGGTATTTAATAATCATATATTTAGTTAAGTTAAAAGTATTATAATTTTTATTTATATTTTTTAATAAAATTCTTTAAGTCTTCCTTTATCTCTCCTAATCATTTCATCTTTTCTAACTAATATATATGTTAGTCTCGTGAGTATATTATCACGAGCTTAGATGGATTTGTCCAAGTCATGTAACACTTTTGTATATCCATCCGCAAGGAATCAACCTCCTTGTAAAAGAGAAAAGTGGTTAAAAAAAGCTTTATACTCGGGACCCAACAAACAAATATTTCAACCAACACTATATAGGTAATACAAAATACGAAGATAGATTTCACAAGCTTTAAATAGTAGTACAACAAAGGAACCAAAACGATCTAACTAGAAATACCCAAAAGTGCCCATATAATATTATTACGGAATGAGATAATGAACCAACCCTATATACCCAAATGCCCATATAGCATTGTGTCACCTGGGTAGCTATAGGGTGTTGAGATGATTGATATTTTGTATTGTTCTACACACTCAAAAGATATTTAAAATGACTATTTGAATGGTCTTCTTTTGAATAGTTTTACTTGTACAAGACGATCACAAATAGCTATGTGTACAAGCCTAAAATAATAAAAAATATCAACTAAAATGGAATTGTTAAATCGATTACGAGCCCGTCAATATAATTTTAAATGATTCTTTCTCATTTTATTATTTATTGAGGTGATACCTAATTGTTCACGAATAAAAATATTTTTAATTTTATCTTTCCTAATGACTCAATAGATCCACACCAATATTTTTATCTCAATAATATAAATCTTTTGTATATATTATTTCTTAATAGTCCAACATTTAAATTCATAAAATATTGATAGTCTAATAATTATATTATAATTTTTCTTAAAATTTTAAATATATTGACAATCATACAAATGCCCCTTACTAATTTACGACTCTAGTTTATACTATAAATAATATCTTCATCAATTTATTTATTTTATTATATGACTAAGTCTACAAAACAAAAAGGGAGATGAAAATTTCCTGATGATCCTCCACATGTATGAAATCTAAAGGTATTTCTCAATAACTAATGGATAGAGATGGAGAAGTGTCAATGTTTCTCTTACGATCATGGAGTTGTCATGTCCTATGGAGACGAGCCTTTACACTGAAAAAGGAACACTAAGATTATGATCTTTGTGTAATATACAACAATACTAGAGGATATTTTGTTGGCACAAATAATATTGATCTTATCATTTTGATTTACTAGAGTTATGACGATGGAGTAAATCTATAATTTAAAAAAGCACATAGTTGCCTCTTTTGATGTCACCTCACAACGTTGGTTGTGAGATAAAGTTGCCAATGTCTAAGATGAGAGTATACACGATCTTATCGAGATGTCATAGTAGTCATAGTACTTCACATTCTACCCAAGGAAGATATCAGAGTTGAGTTACGATGAAGATATTGATGTGCTTTTGGATTGGCTTACCCACACATGTACATGGCTGGTGATAGATTGTATAATTGATAATTAGTATAAATTATTTTTGTTTTATAATTTTATTTGCCCATGTCCTTGAGGGGCCCTCACATCAGTAGATTTATTATGGGAAAATATTTCTTCCGGCATCAATTTGAAGCATTGATTCATTCACGAGGAAATGATAATTAGATGAGAAAATATACTTCCTTCCGAGGAGACCACATATATATAGAGTGTTAAAAATGTATATTCTTGGCTACGACACGCATATGTGGAGGTCCGGCATTGACCCACGTCAGCCCGGAAATTACGAGCCGTCACCGCTCACCACGTGTGCCCAGTGCCGCAAGCGGCGCTTCCGTCGCGCTCGACCTCCCCACCTGTCCTGCAAACATGGACACGGAGGCCACCATCCGACGGCTGGGAAGCCCCCAGCGTGGCCGCGCCTCGAGCGTAGACCTGCCGGTCTCCTTCCGAGGTGGCTCGTCGAGCAACAGAGCTCGAGAGCGCGCTTCGAAGACGGTTGCCATGGCTTCGTCTTCGCCTCCTGCGTCGCCGCAGGAGCGACACGCAACTGGCTGCCGGATGGTGGAGATGGAGCTCGGCGCGGCGCGGGCCCTGGCGCACCTCGCAGGACTAGCGGGGGGCGGCGACGGCGACGGGAGTAGGTCCAGAGAGAGGAGCACAAGCGAGTCGCCTGTTAGAGCTCAGCAAAAGAGCTTCCATGGCGGTCGGGAGAGTTCAGCTTTAGGAGTAAGAAAGCGAACTCTGCTCGTCTCTTTGGCCCATATCAGGTGTTTGTCGTAGTGTGAGAGCCTAACTTAGTCAATTCTAATGCAACATACTTGTCCCTTAATCTCAATGGTGGAATTGAGGCACCTGGGAGAGTTCATCTATTGGCTACTTCTTTCGATTTGAAACCAGAAAGAAAAAAATTGAGAAGCAATCTGAGATATGATGGCATTTAAGAGATGGAGAGGAGTGAAAGGAACAACACAAAGCTCTTGCTGTTGCTGTGCTATGCTGTAGGAGGCTAAAAAAGCTCCTCTTTTTTTCTCTTATTCATAGTCTTTTCATCATCAAATGTGTAAAGCGTTAGTTTTGCTGCTGAGATTGGCTTTAACTCGTAGGAGGAAGCTATCCATTCATGCAACTTGTAGATTCATCTACCCTACAGAAGCATGTTGAGTGTCAAAGTATGGTTGCTGTTGATGAACCCAAAAACAAAATATTGGATTATTACCTTGATTCGTTTGTTTCGAATTTGCACTTCATAAATATAAACAAGTGAGATCACATCTCTGTCAAAACAACATCATGTCAGTTTCTCCTCAGTCCCATCCATGCCTGTGCTACAGGATCCATGTTCGACCGCTGGTTGCGATGGTGGCCACACTGCTTCAGGCAATGGAGCGGAATACAGAGCACACACCGAGTTCCCCAGCAGTCAGCCTTCACTTCCTGGTAGGAGATGTAAACAGAATTTGACAGAGGTAACGATTTCGAACCTCATTTGCCGTGATCCTTCTTCGAGTGGAGGCTGAAATCTCTGTTTGCTGCAGGCTGAGAAGGAAGAAAGGAGATTGCGCAGGGTGTTAGCTAACAGGGAGTCTGCGAGGCAGACCATCCGTCGGCGTCAGGTGACGAGCATTAATTACTCCATCTCTCCTCACTGTATCATTCTTCTTTGTTGACTTTAGGCTCTCCGGGAGGAGTTGACCAGAAAAGTTGCTTACTTGTCCCTGGAGAATGACAATATGAGGATGGTAAGCAACATTCCACCTCGTGAAGTTGTTTCCTCCCAAACTTTCAATAGCTCCCATTGATCCTTGGATTTGACTGTAGCAAAAGGATGTGGCCATGAAAGAGTACCTTTCACTCAAGGACACAAATGAACAACTGAAGGAGCAGGTTTGACCTCTGCGATCTCCTGGAACCAAGATGTGGTTGATGATACAGCTTGAGAAAAGTTTTCTGCTTGTGCAGATTGCCATGACAGTGAGGTCTGGGACGGAGAGCAGTGGGACTGCTGCAGGCAAAGAGATGGAGTCATCAACATGTTCTCCCGGGTTCTCCATGCACAAGCCTTTGACTTGTGCCGACACCATAGGTTTCTTCGAGCACAGTGGATCAGTGCGGCCTCTTTACGTGCCACCCTGTGTGTGGTACTATCCATCGCACCATGAAGTTTCTCATCCATTTGGAGACCAAGATGTTGCTGCATCCAGGGACAATGAAGCGAGAGTCTCTGTTCATGGCAGGGACGAGAAGGATCAATGCTTGATAGCAAGAGTTGGGAACGAAAAGGAAGATGCACTCGTCACCAAAAGAACCCACAAAGATGAGATGACGGTCAAGATGCCACGATCCACGTCAAAAGAGAAATCTGAGCTGCAGCGTGATGAAGGTTTGCCAGAGAAGCTGCAGGCTCGCTCTCCTGGCGAATCGTCGAGCACATCATCGGCTGCAGCTGCGGCGGCGGCGACGGAGGCAAGGAAGAGGAGGAAGCAACTCACGAAGTTGAAGCACAGCCATGGAAGCTGGGCTGGGAAGCACGGTTGAACAAGTTGCTTCTAATCTCAGCTACTGATGCCAGTTTTCCGTCTTCTTCCTCTGTAGGCATGAAGTTGATGCGTGTCCAACTCGTGCTGCTCGTTGCAGTGATGATTGGAGTTCTTTTGCTGTCGCCTTCAAACAAAGCATTAGAATCGAGAACTACGAGTTCAAAGCAAATCAAACTGGATAAAGCTTTGAAGTATTTACTCTTTAAGTAATTGGACAAAAAGATGAGAGAAAAGAAACTGAGATAGAATATGGGGTTGGAAGTCTAAGCTTCGAATAAAATCAAACCGTGTCCTCCTGTACTAAATCGATCAGAGTTTGGTCATTCTTCTTATACAGGATGTGGCTACAGTTGACTTTTTCGTGGAGTCCATCGTAAAGATATCATGCCAAGTCCGAATTTGTGGACTTTGTTGCGGTCTAAATATTACATTTTATAATTTTAAAATTAAAATAAATTATATATATTTATATATATCGCTATAGGAGGAACGAGGAAATGTGGCCAATGACAGAGTTGGCATAAAATTGACACATTGATATCACGTTGCTATTGAGTCGACATAGTAATATCGATATCGTATTGTTAATAACGTCTCGTAAATACGTCAAGACCACACGATCAATGCGTGACGCCCGATTTGTCAACACCACATGGTTGGTTGATGATTTAATTCCACAAGGTAAACGTGCTTCATTCACATGATAACGTATATCCGATTTCCATCCTGAAAAGTTGCTAATTTGCAGTGCACTAATACCAAACCGTTGTTTTATTCCCTTGTTCATGCTGCCTTGGCCAATCACTTAACATGGAACCAACATTCTGAGAGCTATAAAAGTACTATTTCTTCGTTTATGTCAAATGCAGGCTTGCTGGACTTGCTTTTCATGTTTTCATCTAGCATTTTTACTGCAGATTCTGGGTGCTTAAGAAATTTTAATTTTAACATCTTATAGCCCGGCTGAAGGTGCTGATGTTTCGAGCATTTGTGACTGAAATTTCTACTCTCTGATTTCTGGTTCATCAACTTCCTTCCACTTTCCTTGAAGCACAGAAAATTTCAAATTGCAATATTGTTCTGTGCTTCATACTTTCTTTTGTTTTTCTGCAAAGGCTCTAAAACTTCAGTATGCATCTTTTTGGATATCTAGATAGACTGCAATATTCAAGAATGACTACTATTTGCTAAATGTTGCTTATATAAGCTAATTTCTGGCTAATTAACTATTGTCTGTTCTAGGCTAAGTTGAGCATTTAACGACTACTATCTATGCAATTACTGCATAGATAGTTAAATGCTATGAAGTTCTTTTCTTCTGCAGCTGATCAATGCTGTGAAGTTCTTGATCAAGGCATCACCTGTCGGGAGCATTTCAATTCCAGCAATCTTGAGACATTCCAACCTAGAAACAGGAGCCGAGCTAATCGAATTAATTTTTTTTTTTAAATAATTTCAGGTGTTTTATGGCTTAGGAATATTTTTCTAAGGCATTTATAATTTTCTTTTTTATAGTAGAGTTTTGCTCCTTTTCCATCCTGGACGTAGGTCAATTGATCGAATTATGTAAATCTGGTGTCCGTGTCTCTTTTATTTTTCTGTTTTATTATCTTTATTGGGTTGCCAAATTACCCTTTGGTAAATTTTCTAGGACCAACTCTAACAAATTGGTATCAGTTCATGGTTTCGAGATCTTTTAGCAACGATGATAATAACAAAGATCGTTGAGATCGTTGTCGAGAATTTCGGCATGTGGCAGTTCAAGATAGAGGCCATTCTGATTCAAGACGGAGTTGATTTGGCACTATAGGGAACTGAGAACATTCTAGATGATACATCAAAGGAAGATCTTGCGGGTATGGATAAGAAGGCCCGATCAAGCATTATTCGAAATCTCTCTAACGAGGTTTTACGGGAGGTAGCTATGGAAACTACGGCTAAGAACATGTGAGACAAGCTTAAAACCTTGTATATGAAGAGGATAGTGGATAATCGTCTCTACTTAAAGTAGAGTTTGTATATACTTCGGATGACTGAAGGTACATCTATACTCTCACATCTTGATAAATTTGATTCCTTAGTTATGGATTTGGAGAATATAGATACGAAAATTGATGACGATGACAAGGCCCTGCTACTTTTGTGTTCTCTTCCCTAATCCACTATGATTTATGGAAAAGAAATAATTTCGTATTAGGAAATTAAATCTGCACTAAAATCTAAGGAGTAGATAGACAGGGATATCATTGGGGAAAGTAGAGGGAATCAGGCTGAGGGTCTGGTTGTCGGGGGTAGAACGGATAAAAGGGAATTTGACAATAGTAGATCTAAGTCTAGACATAGAAATTTGGAGTGCAAATATTGTCAAAAAATGGGGCACATTAAAGTTGATTGCTTTAAATTAAAAAATAAATTAAATAAAAAGGAAAAAATTATTGAGAAATCTACTCAGTCCACTGAAGCTAGTGTAGCAGTTGATGAGAATGTTGAAAATATTTTCTTTCCTATTGATGATAGGATGATGTCTAAAAATGAATTGATTTTAGATTCAAGTTGTTTTTATCACATGTATCCCAATAGAGATTTGTTTTCCACGTATGAATCTTGTAATGATGGAATTATTTTGATGGGCAATAATATCGCGTGTGATGTTGTTGGTAGAGGCACTCACTAATGTTAGATATGTTCCTGATTTAAAAAATAATCTCATCTCTTTAGGCACCTTAGAGACTCTTGAGTGTAAATACACAGCTGAAGGTGGAGTTATGAAAGTTTCTAGAAGCGCCTTTGTTGTTATGAAAGCTTATAGGTCTGGTAGATTGTATATTTTGCAGGGAACTATTGTCACATGCTCGGTTGCAGTCTCATCATCATCATTATCTGATTCTGACATCACCAAATTATAGCATATGCGTTTGGGTTATATGAGCGAAAAAGGTTTGAGCATATTGAGCAAAAAGGGTCTTCTTTGCGGATAAAGTACTGGGCCACTGGATTTCTGTGAACACTGCATTTTTGGAAAGCAAAAAAGAGTCAGCTTCAATTCTACGGCAGTTCACAAAATGAAAGGTACTCTTGACTATATTCTTTCATACCTTTGGCTCCAACTCGTGTTCAGACTAAGGGTAGTGCTAGGTATATGTTGACTTTCATTGATGATTATTCTAAGAAAGTTTGAGTTTATTTTTTGAAGCATAAAAATGATGTTTTTCTAACCTTTAAGCAATAGAAGGCTTTGATTGAGAAGCAAATAGGTAAACATATTAAGCGGCTTCGAACAGATAATGGCATGAAATTTTGTGAAGGTGACTTTGATGAATTCTGCAAAAATGAAGGAATTATTCGGCATTGCACTGTTAGGATGATGCCTCAGCAAAATGGTATGACTGAATATATGAACAGAACACTCTTAGAGAGAGTAAGGTGTATGATCTCAAATGTAGGATTGACAAAGGACTTTTGGGCAGAGGCGATCAATATGGCCTATTACATTGTCAACCGCGTTCCTTCTGTAGCACTTAATTTTAAAACTCCGGAGGAAGTTTGGTTAGGTACTCCTGCTGATTACTTTGATTAAAAAATTTTTGGGTGTCCAACATACATGCATGTAAATGAAGGAAAATTAGAGCCTCGAGCTAAAAAGTATATTTTCCTTGGGTATGCTTCTGGGGTGAAAGGATATAGATTATGGTATTCTGATCCCAAATCCATAAAATTTGTAATCAGTAGTGATAGGGGTAAAAATAGATTTGACGTAACACACAGGATTTGACGTAATATATCACGACGTCAGCCCCCCTTGGACGGCACACTGCTCTAGGGGGCGAGCATTAAACATCAACATAATGTGCACCCTCACTCACCGTACCCAGACGACCTCATCGTCTGACCCCGCACGACCGGCCGAGGCAAGGGAAGGCGTCGACTGAGGCTCGCCATACCCTGCGGTAGCTCGGCCTTCCACGCAACGCCCACGACGACGACAGGCGCCATCGGAGGTACGGCCCTGCCCCGATAGGGTGGCACATCAGGTAACATCAAACTCACCTATAAATACTCCAAGGCCCCAAACGAACGAGGCAAGCACACAGAAGCACAACTTCACCCAAAAACTCCTCTCCCAATCACTGACTTGATCGTCGGAGGGGTCGGGACGAGCACCTCGGCCCGACCTTTGTGCAGGTACTCGACCGGAGCCGACCCAACCCGGCGTCGCGGAGCCTTCCAGTTGGACCCCCTGCAATCGGCCGCCACAAGACCCCGAGAGGAGTCACGCCTGATCTCAACCGTTTGGACCCCTGAACCAGCCACGTTGTCTATTGTGGGAAACAACTTTAAGCCGTGGCCTCGGGGCCGACGTGGCTCGGTTCGGGTCCGAACGACAGGGATCTCCCTGGGGTGTTCCTCGAGCCTACTGGGGTGGTCGAGTGCGGTGGTCCGATCGGGACGATGTAGTCGTCTCCTCCGGGAAGGAACTCCTCGCCTGCGCATCCGACGGGGACCTTCGGCTTCGCACCTGCATAAAGGTCGGGCTGAGGTGCTCGGCCCGACCCCTCCGACGATCAAGTTAGATGATAGTGGAGGGGGTTTCAGATAAAGAAATGTTTTTGTGTCCTTCCCTCTCTCTGATGAACGAGAGGATATTTATAGAGAAGCTTACTGCTTCCTGAGCTGCCCACTCTCCTCAGTGTACCATGCGTGTGTACGACGCAGGCGTCGAGCCTCAACTTTGTCGTGGGGAAGGGTCCCATCCCGCTTGAAGCGTAGCAGCTCCTGTACCCATGTGATTGGCGCACTGCCGGGGGCCGTAGCTGCTACTTCGATGGCGCGAGTAGGAAGCTCCTCGACCTCCGGCCATGCTTCGCGGGTCGACTTCGACGCCAGCTTAGCTAGCGCATCGGCTCGCTCGTTCTCCTCCCTCGAAACATTAGACAACGTAAAATAAGAGAACTTGGCAGTCAGGTCCCTTACCCGTGCTAGGTATTTCGCCATGGTTGGGTCTCGAGCCTCGTATCCACCGCTGAGCTACTCGGCCACAAGCTGCGAGTCGGTGAGGACGTGTATAGCAGCCACCTGCATCTCGAGGGCCAACCTGAGTCCCGCTAGGAGCGCCTCGTATTCTGCTTTGTTGTTAGTGGCTTTAAACCCGAAGCGGAGGGAGCGCTCAAACGAGCGTCCGTCGGGGGCGAGCAGGACCAGCCCTGCGCTGGCACCCTTCGAGCTAGCCGAGCCATCCACGTGAAGAATCCAAGCTTCGGGAGGTTGCTCGAGATCCCCGTCTGCCATCCACGTTAACTCCACGATGAAGTCGGCTACCGCCTGGGCCTTGATGGCGGTCCTGGGCACGCTAGTGGTGCGTGAGTAGGACACTGCCACGCCAGTGATGGCGGTCCTCGGGGACCTCGCTCATCAAGTCCAGTGGTGCGTGAGTAGGACACTGCCAACACGTAGGTGAGAAGGATCATGGTCGACATTGCCACGCCGTCGGCTTCATTGGTGCTCGTCGACTCCTCAGACCCATCTTGCCGATCCGGTCTCTGATTCTTCTCCGGGAGGGTAGGACCTGTGGGAGCTTTATCGGGAATGGCGGAGGCGTCGAGGAGAAGACCGAAGACTAAGATCGTGTGCACCTTGGGCCTAGCTTCGAGGTCCGAGGAGATGATCGAGAGGTTTATGATGGCGGGGATGAATGTGGCCAGGTTCAACTTCTCCCATGGTTCCCACGCTTACCATTAGGAAACCCTAGACAACCTCCGCGCCGCGATGGACAAGACCGGAATCCTCTACGCTGTCATGCTCGATACGAAGGGCCCTGAGATCCGGACTGGGTTTTTGAAAGATGGCAAACCTATCCATCTACAAAAGGGCCAAGAAATCACTCTCACTACAGATTACAGCATAAAGGGTGATGAAAACATGATATCAATGAGCTACAAAAAGCTAGCAGAGGATTTGAAGCCAAACAGTGCCATTTTATGTGCTGACGGGACTATTACACTTACGGTGCTTGCTTCCGACAACGAGTCAGGACTAGTTCGCTGCCGTTACGAGAATTCTGCAGTCCTTGGTGAGAGGAAAAATGTCAATCTTCCCGGCATTATCGTCGATCTTCCAACTCTAATAGAGAAGGACAAGGAGGATATCCTGAAATGGGGCATCCCAAACAAAATTGACATGATTGTCCTGTCCTTTTGATGAGGATAGTAATTATGATAAGACTCGACTGATGTCAGATGACGCCTCATGCATCGATCGACGCGACAGCACCTGATCAATGCAGATCGGAACGTCGATCGAGGCACATTAAACACCTTGCTCAAGCTTCGTTCTTCACGTCACGCCAACCCAAGCGTCAGACGCTATCAGCTTGCCCTCTGCAAGTGGGCAGCTCAGGAAGCAGTAAGCTTCTCTATAAATATCCTCTCGTTCATCAAAGAGAGGGAAGGACACAAAAACATTTCTTTATCTGAAACCCCCTCCACTATCATCTGACTTGATTGTCGGAGGGGTCGGGCCGAGCACCTCGGCCCAACCTTTGTGCAGGTGCGAAGCCGAAGGTCCTCGTCGGACGCGCAGGCGAGGAGTTCCTTCCCGGAGGAGACGGCTACATCGTCCCGATCGAACCACCGCACTCGACCACCCCAGCGGGCTCGAGGAACGCCCCAGGGAGATCCCCGTCGTCCGGACCCGAACCGAGCCGCGTCGGCCCCGAGGCCACGACTCAAAGTTGTTTCCCACAACAAAATGGCGCTAGAAGGAGGGCTCGTCCGAATGTCAAGCGATCAGCGAATCCACTTTGGCGAGCCCTCAGCCGTCGGGCTCCCCACCCCGGGGGAACACCCCCCCCCCCCCCCCCGCATGACGAAACCCGGGACGAACGCCCCGCAGCGACGTCGGAACGTTACTGGCAATTGTTCAATGACCCAGGCTTGTCACCTACCGACGGCGCACCCGCCGGCCCATCGCCGGTGTCACCAGAGGCCTTTCATGACCTCGCTCATCAAGTCCGAGCTCTAAAAGCATGGTGCAGACTATCATCCCGATCGTCTCCCAGCGGACCACTCCGCATACGACTCGACCTTCGCAGCAACAGGAGACCCTCGTCCGGACTCACGCACCACTTCTCGAGCTCCCTGGCTCGCCTCGAAACCCGATGACCTGGCCCGGGAGCCGGGAGGCAGAAGACACGGTGAGCCGCCCCGAGCGCGAGGCTCCGTCCGCAGACTCTACAAATGTCCTGCGAGCTTAGTTGCGCCTCGTCAGTCAAAGACTCGACGAAGTACAGCAGGAAGTTCGAAAGTCAAAAGGAGAGCTCGGGGTAGATGGTCAGCAAGGATCCCCGTTCACCCCCGAGATCCAAGATCAAGCGATCCCGTCACACTTTCGCCTCCCTTCGCTGGATGCGTATGACGGCGCCGCTGACCTAGCGGACCACGTGGTCACTTTTCGCGCCCAGATGGCGCTGTACGGGACTTTCGACACCTTGATGTGTAGGGCATTTCCAACAACCCTGTGGGGGCCAGCCCGCGCGTGGTACAGTAGCCTAAAGGCTGGGACCATCGCCTCCTTCGACCAACTCGCCAAGGATTTCGAGCTTAGCTTCCTGGCTTACGCTCGACCAAAGTCATCCGTGGCGTTGCTCCTCGGACTTAACCAAAGGGAGGACGAGCCCCTCTCCCTTTTTGTGAACCGCTTCACGACGTAAATTCGCGGGCTGTCAGATGCTCACCCCTCTCTGTTGATGCAGGCATTCATGACAGGCCTGCGGCCTTCCAGGTTCTTATGGTCTCTCATGGAACGACCCTCCGCCGCGGTCCCCGAAATGCTTCAGCGCGCTAGTCAGTTCATCGCCGCGGAGAGGTGGATGGCTGGGAAACGGGAGGAGCACAAAAAGGTCAAGTCGGAGCCGCCCCGATAGCAACAACCCGCTGCGTCCCGGCGTAAATTGGACAGATCCAACCCAAGGCCTCCTCTCCTCGCCTTGAATTCATCCCGAACAGAAATATTTCTCCATGAGAAGGGGAAGGGATGTTAGGATCGGAGCGGCACTAAGAGGGGGGGGTGAATTAGTGCAGCGGATTAAAACTACGATTTTAATCAAATCTTTCGTACGTTAAGAACGAAACTTGAGAAATTTAACTTGAAGGCGTATTCTTGAAAATGCGCAGCAAGAGTAATAAGGAACTAAAGCAGTAAGAAGATTTGCAGTAATGTAAATGACAGTAATAAAAAGCAAACCAGAGATTACGCCGATTTTTAGAGTGGTTCGGTCAAATGACCTACTCCACTTGCGAGGCCCCTCTTCGATGAGGCTCCCACCTTCCACTAGCAAGTCTCTTGAAAATGGAAGGGTAAACACCCCTCTTACAACCTTTTACAAGCAGCTCAACCTCTTACAAATTTCCAATAAAAAAGAAGGAGGAGAACTCTCTAGCAAATTGAAAACAAGGCTTGCTAAGACTTTCTAAGACTTTTCTCTCAATCAAAATGCTTCTCAAAAGTTGTAACCTCAGCTGAGATTTGAGGGGTATTTATAGGCCTCAAGAGGATTCAAATTTTGGGTTTCAAAATTTGAATTCTCTTAGGGTTCCCGGTGCTGGAGGTTCCACCGCCCAGCCAGGCGGTGCCACCGCCCAGGGCTCGGGTGCTGGGCGGTGCCACCGCCCAGCCAGGAGGTGTCACCGCCCAGCCAGGCGGTTCCACCGCCTGGCTTTCCGATTCATTGGTTTGGCTTATTTTTCGCCCAAACCAAATTTGACTTTGGGCCCAGTTGGCCCCTAACCAGGATATAGGATTATCTCTTAATCCTAATCCTAATTACAGGTGAACTACATAACATAAAAAAAACATCCTAAGCAAGTTTTTTTTTAACCGCGAACGTCGAGTCTTGTTCCGGCGAGCTTTCCGACGAACTTCTTCCGACGGACTCCCTGCTAGCTCCCAATCTTTGTGATGACTTTAACGAGTAGCCGAGCCTCCTTGGTGATCTCCGCGAGCCTCCGATGATTTCTTCGGCGAACTTCCGACACGTTCCCGATTTCTTCTCGGATGGTTCCGGCAGCATCTCCGATGATTCTCCGGTCTCTTAAACGTCCATCGAGCTCGACTCCGGTATCCTTGCTTTATGTTTTCTGATTATCGTAGTTAATCCTGCACACTTAACTCAATAATATGGATTAGATCAAATAACCCATCAATTGATTTTATCATCAAAATCCGAGATTCAACAATCTCCCCCTTTTTGATGATGACAATCAATTGATGACGGAGTTAAACGTAACTCCCCCTATCTATATGCCATATTATGAGAAGATAAAACACTTGAATTTCATCATTGAATTCAAGTATAAACCTATAAGCTCTAACCGTAGAACTTATCGTTATTCTCATTAAGCATAATGTAAATGCGAAACTTTGATGAAAATCTTTTTCAAGTCGAAAGATAAGAGACAAATTTTACTATGACAAGAGATAAAGATTTTCAACTTGAATTGCATGATTATACATTTTAGACATGCATTCAATATGATCAATCAATCTTACGATATTTTCAAGGATTTTGCAAGGCATATAAGATAATCATCGATCGATCACTTTTCTCAAGGATTTTGCAATTCATATTTTGTCATGCTATTGTTCTGGTGTAAGTCATCACTTCTCCCCCTTTGTCATCAACAAAAAAGACAAGCTAGATCATAGAAAAAGGTTTAGCATTGATCAAAGTTCTTCATTCAAATTTGCCAGAAATAGTTTATCCAAAAGACATCATCATCTATGCAGATTAAGACAGTAGTTATCTAAAGGAAAGATCAGTTATCGTACAATCGATGATAAACATGAACTTTTTTTTTTTTTTTAAAACAAACAGGACAGAATAAAAAGATACATCAATTTAATCCTTAGGAGGTAATCCACAGTGCTGATACATGATATCTATTTTTTCATTCATCTGTCGTAGTGTCTTCAAAATTTCAACTTGTTGATTCTGAATTTGTTCTTGCTGTGATTTGATCTGAGATAGCTCTGCCATAATGATATCTTCAGAAGAGGAAACAGGAGCTGAAGGTGCTGCTCCTAAGAGACTAGGAGAAGGAGATTCATTTCCCATAAGAATTGGTGTTTCGGGTTGTTCTATTGGTGTAGGAATTTGATCCGTCTTTCTAGGCTGCCTAACCCATATGCCATTGCTAAAAGTGCACCTAAGTTTTTTTTGTAGCAGGTTTTTATTTATTATGTTATATCGATCATTTTGAATAGATTCTTCATCGGGTGGAATGCAAATGTCATAGGCATGAAGAATTCTAGTGATTAACCTCCCATATGGCAATATAGTATCCTTAGTCATAATTTCCTGCATGTGTTGGCGAATCAAGTACCCGAAACAATTATACTGACCGGTCATAATCCAATACATGGTTCCTATCTCTAATTGACTTACTTCGTCAAGGTGAAATTGTTTGGGGAATATGATGCTCGTGATAATGTGATGAAGAATTTTGGAGTTGAAAGGCATTAAGTGTTCACAGCTCTTGGGTAGGAAGTCAAGGTTTGGATTTGCAAAAATTATTTTCACGGCTTCGGAATAGGTTGCTCCTATTTTTTTGACGTCCCATTTACCTTTAAAATAGCATCCCCTATCTTGTTCAGTTATGCCAATTATCTCACAAATGGTGCTGTCAAAAATTCTAATGGGTGTTCCTAGAATGTAAGTGCTTAGGCTATCATTGTCTTCATATAGGTTGGTATAGAACAATCTTACTAACCGTGGGTAGATTGGTTCATCTATTTGTAGTAGAGGTAGAGCTTCTAGTTGAGCAAACCACTTAATGGGATCTAAGTCCTCTAGTTCATCCAAATCAATGTATTTTCCCTTATGGACACATCGTGTTTCAAATTTTGGAAAGCTAAGGGCTACCTCTTTTGATCTAAAAAGGTCATGGTTATATGAATCTCCTTCAATCCTTATTCCTTTTGATCTCTTTGGAGCCATTTTCTAGACAAGATGATGATACCAATTGTTAAAAAAATAAGCAAGAGAAAGAGAAAAGAAAGGTGGGATTTCAAGAGTTACCTTGTGGAGATTATGTTGAGAGATGGAAAGCTTGGACCACCAAGAATCCTTCTCCAATGTTTCTAAGGGTTAGAATGAGGGTTAGAGGGAATGGGAGAGGGTTTTGGAGAAGTCTCTCTTCGGGTTGGGGGCGGTGTCACCGCCGGCCCTAACCCCTCGGGTTAAAAAGGATGACTCGGTCGGTGTCACCGCCAAACTGGTCGGTGTCACCGCCTGGCGCCCGAGCGCCAATCGGTGCCACCGCCGAATCTGGCGGTGCCACCGCTGGCATCACGCGGAGGAAAGAAAAAAAATTTTCTTCCTTCCTTTTGTTTAGCTTCTTCCCTCAAGATCATAATTTATACTTTAATGGATCATTTTGAATTGAAGAAGAAGGAAGAATTCAAATTCATAAACGAAGGGAAAAGAACGAGTCCTTTTTGTGAAGTTCATTTTAGGGACAATTTAGCATGCCTAATTCCCTTCGGATGAATTCAAATTGATCTTCATTCAAAGCTTTTGTAAATATATCTGCTAATTGATGCTTTGTGTCAATGAATTCTAGAACAACATCATTGTTAAGAACATGATTGCGTATGAAATGATGCCTAACGTCGATGTGCTTAGTTCTAGAGTGCTGAATTGGATTTTTAGTAAGGCATATGGCACTAGTATTATCGCATTTTATGGGAATATTTTCAAGGTGAATTCCATACTCTTCTAATGTATTTTTCATCCAAATTACTTGTGCACAACATGCACTTGCAGCAATGTATTCGACTTCCGCCGTAGATAGTGCAACTGAATTTTGTTTCTTGGAAGTCCAAGAAACAAGTGCATGTCCTAAAAATTGGCATGTTCCGGATGTACTTTTTCTATCTATCCTGCATCCACCAAAATCGGCATCTGCATAAGCTATTAGATCGAATTTTTCAGATTTTGGATACCACAATCCTAAATTTGAAGTTCCTTTAAGATACCTAAATATTCTTTTAACACTCTTAAGATGAGATAATTTAGGATTAGATTGAAACCTAGCGCAAAGTCCTACACTAAACATAATATCCGGTCTAGTCGCAGTGAGGTAGAGTAGACTACCTATCATTCCCCTATATGTTTTTTGATCGAAATTTTCACTATTTTCATCCATATCTAACTTAGTCGCAGTACTCATAGGGGTGTTTATTGCTTTTGAATTATCCATGTTAAATCGTTTTAACAATTCTAATGTGTATTTAGATTGGTTAATAAATATACCATCTTTAAGTTGTTTGATTTGTAATCCCAAAAAGAAAGTTAATTCACCCATTAAACTCATTTCAAATTCAAGACTCATACATTTGGCAAATGATTCACATAGTGATTCATCCGAAGAGCCAAACACAATATCGTCAACATAAATTTGCACAATAAGAAAATTATTTTCAAAATGTTTAATAAACAATGTAGTATCAACCTTGCCTTTGGTAAAATTATTTAAAATAAGAAAGGAACTAAGCCTTTCATACCAAGCTCTAGGAGCTTGTTTTAAGCCATAGAGAGCTTTAGTCAATTTGAATACATGATTAGGAAGAAGAGAATTTTCAAATCCGGGAGGTTGTTCGACAAATACTTCTTCGGAAATAAAACCATTCAAGAAAGCACTTTTAACATCCATTTGAAATAGTTTAAAATTATTACTACTAGCATAGGCAAGGAGCATCCTTATGGCTTCTAATCGAGCCACGGGAGCGAAGGTTTCTTCGTAATCGATACCTTCTTCTTGGTTGAAACCTTTGGCCACTAATCTAGCCTTGTTTCTAACCACAATACCATTTTCGTCTTGCTTGTTTCTAAAGACCCACTTAGTACCTATGACTAAGTGGTCACTTGGTCTAGGAACAAGCTTCCATACCTCATTCCTCTCAAATTGGTTCAGTTCTTCTTGCATTGCAATGATCCAAAAATCATCTTTTAAGGCTTCGTCAATGCATTTAGGTTCAATTTGAGAAAGGAAAGCGGCGTTAGCACAAAAATTTTTGAAAGAAGAACGAGTTTGAACCCCTTTTGATGTATCTCCTATAATTTGCTCTTTTGGATGAGCATCTACATACTTCCATTCTTTTGGTAAAGAAATTTCGGAAGAAGATGCATTCAAATGGCTATTTTGAGGAGAGGGTTCATTTAAATTCAAATTATCGAAACCAAGATCATCATCAAAATCATTTTTCTTTAAATCGGAAATTTCATTAAAAACTACATGAATAGACTCTTCAATTACTAAAGTTCTTTTATTAAAAACCCGAAAAGCTTTAGAAACGGAAGAGTAACCAAGAAAGATGCCTTCATCGGATTTAGCATCAAATTTTCCTAAAGCATCCCTTTCATTTAAAATAAAGCATTTACAACCAAAAACTTTAAAATAGGAGATGTTTGGTTTTTTGTTATTCCATAATTCATAGGGAGTTTTGGATAAGGATGGTCTTATTAGGACTCTATTCATGATGTAGCAAGCCGTATTTACGGCTTCGGCCCAAAAGTACTTAGGTAAACTTTGTTCATTCAACATAGTTCTTGCCATTTCTTGTAGGTTTCTATTTTTCCTTTCAACTACTCCATTTTGTTGAGGATTTCTTGGAGTTGAGAAGTTGTGATTGTACCCATTACTTTCGCAAAAATTTTGAAAGTCACGGTTTTGGAATTCACCACCGTGATCACTCCGAATTGATGAAATCATGAAGCCTTTTTCGTTTTGAGTGAGTTTACAAAATTTAGAGAAACACTTGAAGCAATCACTTTTGTGAGCTAAGAAATAGGTCCAAGTGTATCTAGAGTAGTCATCCACAATCACAAAAGCATATTTGCTTCCACCTAGACTTGTTGTATCAATTGGTCCAAATAAGTCCAAATGGATCAATTGTAATGGTCTAGTAGTGCTAATTTGATTTTTTGGTTTGAAGCTTGTTTTTATTTGTTTGCCTAGTTGACATGCATCGCATACTTTGTCCTTAATAAACTTTAAATTTGGAATTCCTCGTACTAATTCTTGAGATGAGATCTTAGATATTGTTTTCATGCTTGCATGGCCTAATCTCCTATGCCAAAGCCAAGCATCATCATTTACGACGGAGAAGCACATTTCATTACTTAGTTCATCAAGATTGATGGTATAGACATTATTTTGTTTTAAAGCAATCATAGTCATGTTATGATTTGGTTTTTCAATAATGCACATATTTGATTCAAATCTAACGATGTAACCTTTATCGCATAGTTGACTAATACTTAAGAGATTATGTTTCAATCCATCAACTAGTAAGACATCATCAATGGAAAAATTAAATTTGTTACCAATAGTTCCCTTGCCAATGATTTTGCCCTTGTTGTTGTCTCCGAAGGTAACGTACCCTTCTTCTTTGCTAGTGAGCATAGAGAAATGAGATGGATCTCCAGTCATATGTCTTGAGCATCCACTATCGAGATACCATCTCTTGCTCCTAGCTTGTGGGTTTGTCTACAAAAGAGGATGATTTTTAGGTACCCATTTGATTTTGGGTGCCTCAAAAATTGACCCACTAACTTTGTTATTTATGATTGAATTCTTTATAGTTTCTTTAGGAACCCATATTAATTTTTGTGAACTAATTTTCCTAAATGGGCATTTGTAGGCAATATGTCCGAATTTGCAACAAAAGTTGCATTTCATATAAGAGGAAACATGTAATGTAGGTCCTTTTATGAAAGTGGTAGGATTTTGATGTAATCCTTTTACAAATCCAATTCCATTTCTATTTGCGATGTGTCCCTTGTGTGCAAGGATCATATCTAATCCTTTGCTACCAACCTTAAACTTGTTTAAGGTTTCCTTAAGAAGCAAGTTTTCACTTTTTATGGCTTCTAAGTGCTCACACTTAGAGCATGGAGGAGTTTGAAGACTATCAAACCTATCTTGTAGCAAAGCATGCTCTTTCTTTAAGCTACTTAACTTCTTGCTAACAGTTCTACATTCATCAAATAATTCATGAAAAGCGATAGACAGTTCTTCAAAAGATAAATCTTCATTAAATAAATCGCATACCTCTTCTTCTAACGCCATTAGCGCGTAATGAGCAACTTGCTCGGTGTTGGACTCCTCTTCTTCGGATGCGCTTGAATCATCCCACGTTGCCTTGAATGCCTTTTTCTTTGATGTTCTCTTTTTGGCTTGAGGACAATCGTTCTTATAGTGGCCCGGTTTTTTGCATTCATAGCAAATCACTTGGTCCTTCTTTTGTTCAAATTTATTTTTTGCATTATTTTTAAATCTGTTCTTTCTTAAATATTTTTTAAATTTTTGAGTCAAAAGTGCAATGTCATTGTCACTGTCCTCATCACTTGATGTTCCTTTCAAGTGGTCTTCTTGTGATTTGAGTGCCATATCCTTCCTGTTCTTTGGAAGGGGGTTCTCGAGCTCATCATGAGCTTGACATGTCATTTCGTAGGTCATTAGAGACCCAATGAGTTCTTCAAGAGGGAATGCTTTAAGGTCTTTGGCCTTTTGAATGGCCGTAACTTTTGGATCCCAACTTTTAGGGAGGGATCTTAAGATTTTAGTTACTAGTTCAAAGTTAGTAAAATCTTTACCAAGAGCTTTGAGTCCATTGATGACATCCGTAAACCGGGTGTACATGTCTCCGATGGACTCACTTGGTTTCATTCGGAAAAGTTCATAAGAGTGCACAAGGATGTTGATTTTGGACTCTTTCACTCGGCTAGTGCCTTCATGAGTGACCTCAAGAGTTCTCCAAATATCAAAAGCCGAATCACACATTGAAACACGATTAAATTCGTTTTTGTCTAGTGCACAAAACAAGGCATTCATAGCCTTTGCATTTAAAGCAAAAACCTTCTTCTCCGATTCATCCCATTCGCTCATCGGAAGAGAGGATTTTTGAAATCCATTCTCGACAATAGACCAAAGTTCAAAGTCCATAGAAATGAGGAAGATTCTCATGCGAGTCTTCCAATATGTGTAATCCGACCCATTAAACAAAGGTGGTCGTGCAATAGAATGGCCCTCTTGCATGCCGGAGTAAGTCATCTCTCTTGGGTATTAAACCAAATATGAGAGATAACCTCGCTCTGATACCACTTGTTAGGATCGGAGCGGCACTAAGAGGGGGGGTGAATTAGTGCAGTGGATTAAAACTACGATTTTAATCAAATCTTTCGTACGTTAAGAACGAAACTTGAGAAATTTAACTTGAAGGCGTATTCTTGAAAATGCGCAGCAAGAGTAATAAGGAACTAAAGCAGTAAGAAGATTTGCAGTAATGTAAATGACAGTAATAAAAAGCAAACCAGAGATTACGCCGATTTTTAGAGTGGTTCGGTCAAATGACCTACTCCACTTGCGAGGCCCCTCTTCGATGAGGCTCCCACCTTCCACTAGCAAGTCTCTTGAAAATGGAAAGGTAAACACCCCTCTTACAACCTTTTACAAGCAGCTCAACCTCTTACAAATTTCCAATAAAAAAGAAGGAGGAGAACTCTCTAGCAAATTGAAAACAAGGCTTGCTAAGACTTTCTAAGACTTTTCTCTCAATCAAAATGCTTCTCAAAAGTTGTAACCTCAGCTGAGATTTGAGGGGTATTTATAGGCCTCAAGAGGATTCAAATTTTGGGTTTCAAAATTTGAATTCTCTTAGGGTTCCCGGTGCTGGAGGTTCCACCGCCCAGCCAGGCGGTGCCACCGCCCAGGGCTCGGGTGCTGGGCGGTGCCACCGCCCAGCCAGGAGGTGTCACCGCCCAGCCAGGCGGTTCCACCGCCTGGCTTTCCGATTCATTGGTTTGGCTTATTTTTCGCCCAAACCAAATTTGACTTTGGGCCCAGTTGGCCCCTAACCAGGATATAGGATTATCTCTTAATCCTAATCCTAATTACAGGTGAACTACATAACATAAAAAAAACATCCTAAGCAAGTTTTTTTTTAACCGCGAACGTCGAGTCTTGTTCCGGCGAGCTTTCCGACGAACTTCTTCCGACGGACTCCCTGCTAGCTCCCAATCTTTGTGATGACTTTAACGAGTAGCCGAGCCTCCTTGGTGATCTCCGCGAGCCTCCGATGATTTCTTCGGTGAACTTCCGACACGTTCCCGATTTCTTCTCGGATGGTTCCGGCAGCATCTCCGATGATTCTCCGGTCTCTTAAACGTCCATCGAGCTCGACTCCGGTATCCTTGCTTTATGTTTTCTGATTATCGTAGTTAATCCTGCACACTTAACTCAATAATATGGATTAGATCAAATAACCCATCAATTGATTTTATCATCAAAATCCGAGATTCAACAAGGGACTACTCAAGGAGCCCCACCCAATGAGGAACCCGCGGGAGCTCGCGGACCGTTCAAAATATTGCCGCTTCCATCGGCAACATGGGCACGACACTGAATAGTGCCATGAGCTAAAAAGGCAAATCGAGGAGCTCATCCGTAGAGGGCATCTCGGCCACTACCTTCTGCCGGACAAAGAGCTATCACCTCGCCCGGAGGGCCCCGTCGAGCGACACATCGACATGTGTAGGGCATTTCCAACAACCCTGTGGGGGCCAGCCCGCGCGTGGTACAGTAGCCTAAAGGCTGGGACCATCGCCTCCTTCGACCAACTCGCTAAGGATTTCGAGCTTAGCTTCCTGGCTTACGCTCGACCAAAGTCGTCCGTGGCGTTGCTCCTCGGACTTAACCAAAGGGAGGACGAGCCCCTCTCCCTTTTTGTGAACCGCTTCACGACGTAAATTCGCGGGCTGTCAGATGCTCACCCCTCTCTGTTGATGCAGGCATTCATGACAGGCCTGCGGCCTTCCAGGTTCTTATGGTCTCTCATGGAACGACCCTCCGCCGTGGTCCCCGAAATGCTTCAGCGTGCTAGTCAGTTCATCGCCGCGGAGAGGTGGATGGCTGGGAAACGGGAGGAGCACAAAAAGGTCAAGTCGGAGCCGCCCCGATAGCAACAACCCGCTGCGTCCCGGCGTAAATTGGACAGATCCAACCCAAGGCCTCCTCTCCTCGCCTTGAATTCATCCCGAACAGAAATATTTCTCCATGAGAAGGGGAAGGGACTACTCAAGGAGCCCCACCCAATGAGGAACCCGCGGGAGCTCGCGGACCGTTCAAAATATTGCCGCTTCCATCGGCAACATGGGCACGACACTGAATAGTGCCATGAGCTAAAAAGGCAAATCGAGGAGCTCATCCGCAGAGGGCATCTCGGCCACTACCTTCTGCCGGACAAAGAGCTATCACCTCGCCCGGAGGGCCCCGTCGAGCGACACATCGACGGGGGGGGGGGGGGGGGGGGGGGGGGCGCTCCATGTCGGGAAGGAAGGCGTACGCCAGAGCCGCTCTAGACGTAACCCCTGGACACGAGCCCGAGCCCGAGATCACCTTCCCGACCGGGGTATCCGAGCGACCCGAACACGACGACGCCCTTGTGATATCGGCTACGGTGGCCAACGCGCAGGTGAGAAGGATCATGGTTGACACTGGGAGCTCGGCCGATATACTCTACTTCGACGCCTACCAGAAGCTCGGCTTGGCTAGGGAAAATATGAGGCCGATGTGTTCAGCGCTCACCGGATTCACTGGAGATTCAATATCACCCCTGGGGGCTATTACTCTGCCTTTGACCCTAGGGGCCGCACCGAGGTCGAAGACGATGATGACCACCTTTTTGGTGGTCGACCTTCCCACAGCTTACAACTCCATACTCGGTCGGCCGACCCTCAACAAGGTCAGGGTCGTCGTCTCGACCTACTACCAAACCATCAAGTTCCCGACTCACGTTGGGGTCGGTGAAGTTACTGGAAGCCCCCGAGAGTCCAGGTGGTGCTACTTGACCGCCGTTTCATTACACAAGAGGGCCAGGATTGAGCCGCCATTGGAAGATCCGCGAGACACAAAACAGCCGACCCCTCATCCCAAGCCGAGGGGATCCACCGTTGATATACCGCTACAAGAAGCTCGGCCTGACCGGACGATCAAAGTTGGTTCGGAACTACCCGAACAGGAACTAGAGCAACTCATCGGTCTCCTGTGGGAAAATGCTGACATCTTCGCCTGGTCCCCATCTGACATGACGGGCGTCGATCCAGGGGTCGCACAGCACCATCTCAACATCCCACCTGGCGCTCACCCGGTGAAGCAAAGACCCAAGTGGCAGGCCCCTGACTGGCAACGCGCCATACGAGAGGAGGTGGGTCGTCTCTTAGCGGTTGGCTTCATAGAAGAAGCTAGATATCCCCAATGGCTGTCCAATGTAGTCCTCGTGAAAAAACACAATGGAAGCTGGAGGATGTGCGTTAACTACACTAGTCTCAATAATGCATGCCCAAAAGACTATTACCCCCTCCCGAGGATCGACCAACTAGTCGACGCAACGGCCGGACATGCACGCCTCTCTTTCATGGACGCCTATTCGGGATACAACTAGATCAGGATGGCACCTGAAGACAGAGAGCATACGACCTTCCTCACCGAGCAAGGGGTGTACTTCTATAAGGTCATGCCATTCGGGTTGAAAAACGTCGGGGCCACATATCAGAGAACGGTGAATAGGATGTTCGCCCACCAGATCGGCAGGAACATGGAGGTTTACGTGGACGGCATGATCGTGAAAAGCCAAGAGGCCGTAGCGCACCTTGCCGACCTGACCGAGGCGTTCGCCACACTACGCAAGTTCGGTATGCGACTTAACCCCACAAAATGCGCCTTCGGCGTCACCTCCGGGAAGTTCCTCGGGTTCATCATACATGAAAGAGGAATTGACGCCAACCCGGAGAAAGTTCAGGCAATCATCGACATGCAGTCTCCCCGGACGATCAAAGATTTGCAACGACTTAACGGAAGGCTTGTCGCCTTGTCCCGCTTCCTCGCCCGGTCGGGTGATCGCTGCCTCACCTTCTTCAGGGCGCTCAAAAACCCGAAAAACTTTCAGTGGACGACGGAGTGCGAGGAAGCTTTCAAAAAAACAAAGCAGCACCTGGCCAGCCTCCCCTGACTCGCCTCTGTTTCTCCCGAGGAAAAGCTGGGCCTCTACCTGGTAGCCTCCCCACATGCAGTCAGTTCCGTCCTGATCAAAGAAAGCTCCGGCGAGCAACTTCCCATCTAATACGTCAGCCATGTCCTGAACGAACCCGAGGAGCGCTACCCGCCAATAGAGAAACTCGCACTCGCCCTGGTGCTGTCAGCTCGGAAGTTGCGCCCTTATTTTCAGGCCCACCCGGTGGAGGTCATCACCGACCAACCTCTTCGGCAGGTCTTATCTAAATTTGATGTTGCAGGACGACTCCTCAAATGGGCGGTGGAGCTCGGCGAACACGAGATAAGATACGTGCCCAGGACCGCCATCAAGGCCCAGGCGGTAGCCGACTTCATCGTGGAGTTAACGCGGATGGCAGACGGGGATCTCGAGCAACCTCCCGAAGCTTGGATTCTTCATGTGGATGGCTCGGCCAGCTCGAAGGGTGCCGGCGCAGGGCTGGTCCTGCTCGCCCCCGACGGACGCTCGTTTGAGCGCTCCCTCCACTTCGGGTTTAAAGCCACTAACAACGAAGCGGAATACGAGGCGCTCCTAGCGGGACTCAGGTTGGCCCTCGAGATGCAGGTGGCTGCTATACACGTCCTCACCGACTCGCAGCTTGTGGCCGAGCAGCTCAGCGGTGGATAAGAGGCTCGGGACCCAACCATGGCGAAATACCTAGCACGGGTAAGGGACATGACTGCCAAGTTCCCTTATTTTACGTTGTCTAATGTTCCGAGGGAGGAGAACGAGCGAGCCGACGCGCTAGCTAAGCTGGCGTCGAAGCCAACCCGCGAAGCATGGCCGGAGGTCGAGGAGCTTCCTACCCGCGCCATCGAAGTAGCAGCTACGGCCCCCGGCAGTGCGCCAATCACATGGGTATAGGAGCTGCTACGCTTCAAGCGGGATGGGACCCTTCCCCACGACGAAGTTGCTGCTCGACGCCTGCGTCGTACACACGCGTGGTACACTGAGGAGAGTGGGCGGCTTTACAGGCGGTCCTTCACCTACCCCCTCCTACGATGCTTGGAGCCCGACGAGGCCCAGGCGGTCCTGGCCGAGATCCATGAGGGAGTCTGCAGAGAACACATCGGCGGGCGAACCTTGCACACAAAATACTCCGCCAAGGTTACTACTGGCCAACCATGTGCCGGGACGCGAAAGCTTTCGCGCAGCGGTGTGGTCCATGCCAGGAACACGCCCGCGCACCCCGACAGCCCACGGTCCCACTCAGCCCCATCGCGTGCGCATGGCCGTTCACACAGTGGGGGTTGGACCTGCTCGGACCTTTCCCACCGGCTTCGGGGTAGCGGAAGTACATCATCGTGGGAGTGGATTATTTCACAAAGTGGGTCGAGGCCGAGCCGTTGGCGACAATCATGGAACACCAAATGGACAAGTTCGTGTGGAGAAACCTAGTGACTCGGTTCGGGTTGCCCAAAACCATTATTACGGATAACGGACCCCAGTTCACCGGTAGAAGGTTTCGGGAGTTCTGTTCCAGTCATGGCATCCAGCTAAGGTTCAGCTCGGTGGCCCACACTCAGACGAACGGGCTGGCAGAGGTAACCAATCGATCCATCTTGGACGGACTTAAAAGAAGAGTGTCCGCAGCCCGATCGGCCTGGACCGACGAACTCCCTAGCATCCTATGGTCACTGGGAACCACTCCCAAGACCATGACTGGAGAGTCCCCGTACAGCCTGACGTTCGGAACCGAAGCTGTCTTGCCAGCCGAGGTGGCTATTGCCACCCTTCGGACATGGAGCTATGACGAGGAAGTCTCGAACGAGTGACTTCGCGCCAGCCTCGACATGCTCGAGGAGCGACGCGCCGACGCACACCTGATGGCCCTCTCTTACAAGAGAGCCGTCGCAAGGGTCTACAACAGAAAGGTACGACCCCGGCCGATTAAGTTAGGCGACTTGGTCCTGTGAAAGACCGAGGTCAGCGACCCGACCCGAGCAAGGGGGAAGCTAGCCCCCAAATGGGAAAGACCTTATCGGGTCGTTGAGATAATCCGACCAGGCACATACCGACTAGTTAGATTGGACGGTTCTTCCCTGCCAAGAACCTGGAACGTCCAGTGTTGAATCTCGTATTTTGATGATGAAACTACTTGATATATGTTTATGATTTAATCTGCGTTTTGAGTGACGTAGGATGCTTCGATCAGGATGAGACAATTAAAGCAGGAAAATCATGTTGTGCCGGAGGAACATGTCAGAAGATTGGACGTCGGGCCGGTGGATCGGTCGACGTATCGACAGAAGGCTTCGGGTCGTGGACTCGGGCATCGGGCCAAGAAGAGCGGGTATTGTGCTAAGGATATCGGAGTTGCGGGGTCAACTGGCCGATTGGGCAATAGGCCGCAGGAGAGGACGATGCGCCGAAGAATCAGACGAAGCGTCGAGGGACCAATGACATGCCAGACAACTTGGTTAATTGCTTAGGATTAATTGTCTCGATCGAAGTTTTGTTTTAATTGTGCAGGATTAACTATGATAACGATGAAGACATAAAGCGAAACAAAGTGTCGGAGTCAAGCGCGAAGGATTTGTTGCGAGTTCGAGAGTTCGACGGAAGTCCGAAGATTCGTTGGGAGTTCGCGGAGCTCGCCGAGAAAGATCGGAGCTTGCCGAAGAAGCTCGTTGGAACTCGCTAAGAACAAATCGTGAAGTCTAGGAGCTTGCCGGGAGTCCGCAGAATGGTTTCCGAGAGTTCATCGGAAGACCGCCGGAAGTTTGCCGGAAGCTCGCTAGAAGAAGTCTTGACTTGCGGACTTTGTAATAGCTTAGAAAATGTCTTTAAATTCATAGTTAGCACGTTAATTAGGGTTAGGATTAGGTGTTAATCCTATAACCCAAGTAGGGGCCAATTAGGCCCAAGTTCGGACTGGTTTGGACCAAGTTTGGAGCCAAACCAAGTGAGCTGGAATAGTGAAGAGGTGCCACCACCAGGGTTGGAGGTAGCACCGCCCAGGGCTGTGGGGTTGGGAGGTGCAACCGCCCCAGCCAGGAGGTGCAACCGCCAGGGCTGCGAGGCTGGGAGGTGCAACCGCCCCAGCCGAGAGGTGCAACCGCCCAGAGCTCAGTCTTCGAGCTAGACTGGGCGGTGCAACCTCCTCTGCCAAGAGGTAGCACCGCCAGAGCTCAAGTTTCGAGCTCTGCCAGGCGATGCGACCACCGAGCTCAGTCTTCGAGCTCTGGCAGAGAGGTGCATCAGCTTGAGCTCAGTCTCGAGCTCTGCTAGGTGATGCAATCACCGAGCTCAGTCTTCGAGCTCTGGCAGAGAGGTGCATCAGCCTGAGCTCAGTTTCGAGCTCTGCCAGGTGATGCAACCACCGAGCTCAAGTTTCGAGCTCTGCCAGGTGATGCAACCACCAAGCTCAGTCTTCGAGCTCTGCCAGGTGATGCAACCATCGAGCTCAGTCTTCGAGCTCTGGCAGAGAGAAGCAATCGCCTGAGCTCAGTCTTCGAGCTCTGCCAGGCGGTGCCACCTCTCCAGTCAAGAGGTGCAACCGCCTGATCCCAGAATTCTGGGATTTGATCGATTTGATCGTTTTGAGCTCGAATTTTGAGTTGGGTTGGGGCCTATAAATACCCCACCCATTCAGCACTGAAAAGATACAGACCTACACCGAAATCTTGATCTTTTCTGTGATTCTAAGAGCTCAAAAGTGTTGTAAAGCCTTTAAGTCTCCTCCTTCTGTTCTTCGAGTTTTCAGTTGTAAAGTGAGGAGAGAAAGGTCTGTAAAGGTTGTCTCCTAAGCCTGTCAAAAGGAGAGAAACTGTAAAAGGGCAGTTAGCCTTCGCCCATTGAAGGAAGGCACCTAGTTGACGTCGGCAACCTCGTCGGTGGAGGAAGCCAAAAGTGGAGTAGGTCAAGGCTGACCGAACCACTCTAAACCTCTGGTTTGCGTTTATTTTCGAGCACTTTATCATTACTGCAAACCTCCTTCATTACTACTGCTCTCTGCGCTTTCACGAACAAGTTCTAAGTGCTGTTCTTCCGAATCTGCATTCAGACGTAAATTCGTATTTTCATACATTACTGTTTACGTTTACGTTTGATTTTGCAGAACTGTCTTCCATGCTTTTACGAACGAGCTTCTTTGCAGTTTACACTTACATTTTGATCCTATTGATAACTGCAAACTTTCCTCTACGATTTTACGAACGAGTTTCAGCATTTAGACGTAAAACTGCATTCAGACGTAAATCGGCTTTCCTCGCTCAATCATCAGATCTCAGTTCACGTTTACGTCTTGATTTCAACTGCATACTGCCTTCTGCGAGTATACAAACAAGTTTCAAAGTTTAGACGTAAATCTGCGTCTAGACGTAAAACTGCGTTTAGACGTAAATCTGCGTTTAGACGTAAATCTGCGTTTAGACGTAAATCTGCGTTTAGACGTAAAACAGCGTTTAGACGTAAATCTGAGTTTAGACGTAAACTGCGCTTAGACGCAAAACTGCGCTTAGACGCAATCTGCGCTTAGACGCAAACTGCACTTAGATACAAACTGAGAATTTGCTTTTGCATCATAATAGTTTTTGAACGAACGCAGCTTTTGGTTTTTAATCGCTGTAAGATTTCCGCTGCACTAATTCACCCCCCCCCTCTTAGTGCTCTCGATCCTAACAATTGGTATCAGAGCGGGGTATTTCTCATTTCGGATTTACACCTGAGAGAAATGGCTCTTCAAGAGGGCTTTTCGGTCTTTCGTCCACCGTTCTTTAACGGATTGGACTACACTTATTGGAAAACTCGAATGAGAGTTTTCTTGATTTCTCTAAATCTGGATTTATGGAATATCGTTGAAAACGGTTTTCAACTTCCCTCTAAACCGACGAACGAATGGTCGGATTTAGAGAAGAAGTATTTTTCTTTAAATGCAAAGGCTATGAATGCCTTATTTTGCGCTTTGGACAAAAATGAGTTCAATCGGGTTTCTTTGTGCGAAACGGCTTTCGATATTTGGCGCACTCTTGAAATCACGCATGAAGGAACTAGTAGAGTCAAAGACTCGAAAGTTAATATTTTACTACATGATTTCGAGCTTTTCCATATGAAACCAAGCGAAACCGTTGTTGACATGTACACCCGTTTTACGGATGTCGTCAATGGTTTAAAATCACTTGGTAAAAGCTTTTCGGATTTTGAACTCGTTAACAAAGTTTTGCGCTCACTTTCTAAAACTTGGGATTCAAAAGTAACTGCTATTCAAGAAGCTAAAAACCTAAACAACTTACCACTTGAAGAACTAATTGGTTCATTGATGACATATGAAATGGTGCACAATGCACATGATGAACATGTTGAACACAATCACCTTCCAAAGAACAGGAAGGATTTGGGACATAGAACATTTGAAGACCACTCGAGCATAAGCTCAAGTGATGGTGAACTTAAACTACAAATGAAACGAAAATTAAAAAGCAAAAAGAATGGAACTACTTGCTTTAAACGCAAGAAGAAGAACAAAAATTGGGATGAATCGAGCTCCTCCGAAGACGAAGAAAAAATCAACAAAAGCGAGGCGGCAAACTACGCCTTAACAGCCTACAACGTTGAGGTAATGCCTTTGGTTTATTTTGAAATTACTTGATGCTTTCATGATGTAGTTTTCTTTTTTAGTTTAGAATTAATTTTCTTGAAAATTACATGTTAAAAAAAAATATATATATATTACAAAATTATGATCATGCTAGTAATTTCGAAAATGATAATATTGCATATTTTATGATAAACAAACAAAATTATTTTGATTGAAAATATGAAATCATGGTTAAGAAGTAATAATGTGTATCATGTTTGATTAACATTGTTAAATGAAATCACGCTTGATTTAAAGTAATGCATAATAATATTAAATGGTTATGATACAATGATTAACAATTTTATGCATGAGATTTTAAGTTATTCATGATCATGAGCTTGTTTGATCTTCATGATTTAAATTCAAAATCTATAACAAAAATCATGTCTGAATGCATGAAAGTACTAATTTCATTTTCGGATTCACTTAACAATTGGTATCATAACAATCGGATTTTCTCATACACTTATGAAAAATATTTTTCTAAAATGGATTTGATGAAATGATTCCTGCTTATAAATTCCATCTTGAAATATGAATGATAGTGTCTTTGCTTGCAAAGATTTGTTTCACATACATATCTCCTATGATTCATGTGCAGAAAAAGAATTTATAAATCATAATACAATGAGATTTCTTATGCAAAAATAAAGTGCTTTTGTGATTCTTTGCTAAAGAGAATAATTATTAAAATCATGATCTTGATCATTATAACATGAAGCTCTTTATAAATCAAGATCGTTCATTATGCTCCTTACATTTATCGAAAAGGAGTTCTTCAAATCAAATGCAACTTGTCTTTTGATTTCATGATATTTTGTGAATTTCGAAATTAATTTTAATGACTTGATTATGAGTTTTCAAGTTGACGATTTGATTTGAATAAGTTATGTCTAAATCATAATCATGATCTTGCAAAATTGAAATCACAAATAATATCTTTTGGTATTCATGAATTGATACTCACAATATGAAAGTATTGGTATTCATGACTTGATTTTGATTGAAACATTACATGCTTAAATTAATCATTCTCCTATGTTTCAAAAATTCCATAAATGCCTTATGTGATGATTGAAAACTAACTTGCTTTATGATGAATCACGAATCATAACTTGATCTATGATGCCTTGAAATGATTGAAATATTTAACACTTTTATGCTCTACCCCCTACTTTCTTCTTGTTTTCATTGATAAAATGGGGAGAAGTTTTGATCATGCATGGTAGGATATAATTTGACAAAATTGATACCATCATGATATGAAACATTTATGATGTGCAATTATGTATGCAATACTTGTGCTTTCTAATTATGATGTGATGTGTTGCATATGATATAAATCATGATTTAAAATGCTATGAGTGCTAAGTTACACACTTTGAGAAGAAATTGCTATATTGAAATATTAATGTAATTATGAATGGTGATATGAAATTATGCATGTAATACTTCAACCTATGATAACGATGCATGCAATGATAAAATATTCATGATGAAAAATTGTCTTGACATTCATAACTTGATTATTCATCCTTTGTCATGATTTTGAAATCGTTGTAAAAGGAAAAAGAACTACAAAACTGTATTCTTCCTTTTTGACAATGACAAAGGGGGAGATAGCTAGCTTGCACAAGTCAAGAAGATGCAAAAACTTAATTGCTAACTTGCTTATTTCAAGAAGCAAAAATTGTCTTCTTGAAAATCACTATCTTGAATATCTCAAGAAGCAAGACTTGCAACCTGCACATTACAATAGGAAGCAATAATCATGAGCCTACACAAGAAAGTTATCTTGCATTTGCTTTCGAAGTTTTTGCTAGCTTGTATATTGCGAAACTTGTATATCGTAAAAATTGCTAGCTTGTAGTCTAAAGAGAAGCGAAAAGTTGCTATCTCAAAAGAAGCAAAGGTGCTATCTTGCCTATCTCAAGAAGCAAAACATGCTAACTTGCGCATCTAGCAAAGTGGACGAAATTTTCATATTTCAAGAAGCAAGAGTTGCCTTCTTGAACATCTCTAATTTGCTAGCTTGCATGATGTAGAACTTGCTATCTTGAACATCTCTAATTTTCATACCAAGTGCTATCTTGTATGCTATAAAACTTGCATATCTAAAACTTGATAGCTTGAATATTCTAAGCATGAATCAACACTTGCTATATTTTCTAGCAAAATTGCATGATGATAAAACTTGATATTATGTTTTTCATGCAATGAGTTGAACCAATATCACAAACACTTGATTGTGATACTTCTCCTTTTTGTTGATGACAAAGGGGGAGAAGTATGTTGATGAAAGTATGTTGATGACATGACATGTGATGCATAAGTTTATGCATATGTTCATGTTGACGTATTGCAAGTATCCATGATGAATATTGCAATGACTTGAATTCAGTTTGAATTCAAGGTTCTATCAATATGGCATATTGATAGGGGGAGTTTGTTTAAACTCCGGGAGTTAAGTTTAACTCCGTCATCAAGTGGTTGTCATCATCAAAAAGGGGGAGAATGTTGAATCTCGTATTTTGATGATGAAACTACTTGATATATGTTTATGATTTAATCTGCGTTTTGAGTGACGTAGGATGCTTCGATCAGGATGAGACAATTAAAGCAGGAAAATCATGTTGTGCCGGAGGAACATGTCAGAAGATTGGACGTCGGGCCGGTGGATCGGTCGACGTATCGACAGAAGGCTTCGGGTCGTGGACTCGGGCATCGGGCCAAGAAGAGCGGGTATTGTGCTAAGGATATCAGAGTTGCGGGGTCAACTGGCCGATTGGGCAATAGGCCGCAGGAGAGGACGATGCGCCGAAGAATCAGACGAAGCGTCGAGGGACCAATGACATGCCAGACAACTTGGTTAATTGCTTAGGATTAATTGTCTCGATCGAAGTTTTGTTTTAATTGTGCAGGATTAACTATGATAACGATGAAGACATAAAGCGAAACAAAGTGTCGGAGTCAAGCGCGAAGGATTTGTTGCGAGTTCGAGAGTTCGACGGAAGTCCGAAGATTCGTTGGGAGTTCGCGGAGCTCGCCGAGAAAGATCGGAGCTTGCCGAAGAAGCTCGTTGGAACTCGCTAAGAACAAATCGTGAAGTCTAGGAGCTTGCCGGGAGTCCGCAGAATGGTTTCCGAGAGTTCATCGGAAGACCGCCGGAAGTTTGCCGGAAGCTCGCTAGAAGAAGTCTTGACTTGCGGACTTTGTAATAGCTTAGAAAATGTCTTTAAATTCATAGTTAGCACGTTAATTAGGGTTAGGATTAGGTGTTAATCCTATAACCCAAGTAGGGGCCAATTAGGCCCAAGTTCGGACTGGTTTGGACCAAGTTTGGAGCCAAACCAAGTGAGCTGGAATAGTGAAGAGGTGCCACCACCAGGGTTGGAGGTAGCACCGCCCAGGGCTGTGGGGTTGGGAGGTGCAACCGCCCCAGCCAGGAGGTGCAACCGCCAGGGCTGCGAGGCTGGGAGGTGCAACCGCCCCAGCCGAGAGGTGCAACCGCCCAGAGCTCAGTCTTCGAGCTAGACTGGGCGGTGCAACCTCCTCTGCCAAGAGGTAGCACCGCCAGAGCTCAAGTTTCGAGCTCTGCCAGGCGATGCGACCACCGAGCTCAGTCTTCGAGCTCTGGCAGAGAGGTGCATCAGCTTGAGCTCAGTCTCGAGCTCTGCTAGGTGATGCAATCACCGAGCTCAGTCTTCGAGCTCTGGCAGAGAGGTGCATCAGCCTGAGCTCAGTTTCGAGCTCTGCCAGGTGATGCAACCACCGAGCTCAAGTTTCGAGCTCTGCCAGGTGATGCAACCACCAAGCTCAGTCTTCGAGCTCTGCCAGGTGATGCAACCATCGAGCTCAGTCTTCGAGCTCTGGCAGAGAGAAGCAATCGCCTGAGCTCAGTCTTCGAGCTCTGCCAGGCGGTGCCACCTCTCCAGTCAAGAGGTGCAACCGCCTGATCCCAGAATTCTGGGATTTGATCGATTTGATCGTTTTGAGCTCGAATTTTGAGTTGGGTTGGGGCCTATAAATACCCCACCCATTCAGCACTGAAAAGATACAGACCTACACCGAAATCTTGATCTTTTCTGTGATTCTAAGAGCTCAAAAGTGTTGTAAAGCCTTTAAGTCTCCTCCTTCTGTTCTTCGAGTTTTCAGTTGTAAAGTGAGGAGAGAAAGGTCTGTAAAGGTTGTCTCCTAAGCCTGTCAAAAGGAGAGAAACTGTAAAAGGGCAGTTAGCCTTCGCCCATTGAAGGAAGGCACCTAGTTGACGTCGGCAACCTCGTCGGTGGAGGAAGCCAAAAGTGGAGTAGGTCAAGGCTGACCGAACCACTCTAAACCTCTGGTTTGCGTTTATTTTCGAGCACTTTATCATTACTGCAAACCTCCTTCATTACTACTGCTCTCTGCGCTTTCACGAACAAGTTCTAAGTGCTGTTCTTCCGAATCTGCATTCAGACGTAAATTCGTATTTTCATACATTACTGTTTACGTTTACGTTCGATTTTGCAGAACTGTCTTCCGTGCTTTTACGAACGAGCTTCTTTGCAGTTTACACTTACATTTTGATCCTATTGATAACTGCAAACTTTCCTCTACGATTTTACGAACGAGTTTCAGCATTTAGACGTAAAACTGCATTCAGACGTAAATCGGCTTTCCTCGCTCAATCATCAGATCTCAGTTCACGTTTACGTCTTGATTTCAACTGCATACTGCCTTCTGCGAGTATACAAACAAGTTTCAAAGTTTAGACGTAAATCTGCGTCTAGACGTAAAACTGCGTTTAGACGTAAATCTGCGTTTAGACGTAAATCTGCGTTTAGACGTAAATCTGCGTTTAGACGTAAAACAGCGTTTAGACGTAAATCTGAGTTTAGACGTAAACTGCGCTTAGACGCAAAACTGCGCTTAGACACAATCTGCGCTTAGACGCAAACTGCACTTAGATACAAACTGAGAATTTGCTTTTGCATCATAATAGTTTTTGAACGAACGCAGCTTTTGGTTTTTAATCGCTGTAAGATTTCCGCTGCACTAATTCACCCCCCCCCTCTTAGTGCTCTCGATCCTAACATCCAGAACCTTAAGAAATTCTTTGTTTAAAGCAAAGGAAGTCATTCAACCGTAAGGAATTTGTTTAGGGAGCTTGCCAACCAGCAGGAGCCAAATGCGTGGGAAACAACCTTTTTTCATTTAAAAAAAACAAGCTTACAAGACTTGACCCCCACCTACAAAATCAGGCTGAACGCCTTAGAAAACAAAAAACCAAAACCCCCTTTTCACGGGGCGTCTAGTCGGTCGTCGAAGGGGACCTCCTCGGGCATGTCTACCCTTTGATCCTCGGGGTAAGAAGTGAAGGGATTCTCCTCTACCTCGAGGCCGGGGTGACGAGCACGAAAACGGGACGTGGCAATCCGGTATCCATACTCAAAGGATACCCGCCCCGTCCGTGTGAGCCCAAGCTCGAATCCCTCGGACTTCTTATACGCCTCGAGGAGCTCTTTGTCCTTGACGGGTCGAAGGCGGGCCTCCTCCGCCAATGCTTCCGAGGCCGCTCTCGCTTCGGCCTTCGCCCCCTCCAGCTTCTTGCTGATGGCGCTCGTCTTCGACTTCAACAGGCGGAGCTCGACCCGCTCCAACCTTATTATTTTTTGGAGCTCCTCGTTCGTTTTTTTCGAGGCCTCGAGCTTCGACGAGAGGCGAGCTGCCTCCGCCTTAGACTCCGCCGCGCGCCTCTCGACGGCTGCCACGGCCTCCGGACCGGCCCCGGCACGGACCTCCTCGACCTGGCGGTGGAGCTCAGCATTACGGTTGATAAGGTCCCCGATGATCTGCCCGGTGTCACGCACCCTGTCCATCAGGGTCGTCGCATAATGAAGGATCTGCGAAAGGAAAGGACAGGTTAAAAAGGGGCAGCGTCAGACGAACAAAACTAACTAAAGCAAGAAGGGAAGCACTTACCCAGATCAAAGATTAGGCGGACTTGTTAAGCAACGCCTCCGAGGGCAGGACGTATAAATCCCGAGCCATGTCGGGATGAAGCGCGCCTCGAAGGAACGTTGCGGTGGGGTCCCCTCCGGCCCACACCCTATCCCCCCGGGACAAACCACCCCAGCGGGCGACCAGGGGGTTGATGGGCCTCCCGAGTGGAGCCTCCCCTACCAGCCGCGTCAGGAACGGCTCCCCGTCCTCGGCTGGTAGTCGACACAAGTTGCGTACGGAGGTCGCCCGCGGATCCTTCCCAGCCGCACGCCGACTAGGCCGAGCCTCGCCCCGACGGGGGCCCTCCTAAGCCCCCTTTGAAGGCGTCGCCTTCGCCTTCTTCCGAGGGCACCCGGCCTCGACCTCCAGTGGGGCATCCTTTGTGCCGGGCTGCGAGTTGGTCGTCAGCGCTGGAGGAGGGGCTTGCGAGTCGGTCGACGGTGCTGGAGGAGGGGCTTGCGGCGCATCGTTTCCAAGGAGTGACCGAAGGTTCACCATTTCTGCAAAAGATGAGAAAAGCGTCAGCACCAAGGATGAACCACGCAAATACCCGAACCAAACGTCGACTAACGTACCCAGAGGCATCGGGCTGAGACCCGCCTCGACCAGCCACTCCTCGGTCATGTTCCGGAGGGCCTGGGACCTGGGGAGAATCTCCCTGAGCCTCCCCAGGTCGAGGCGCTCCGCTTCGCCCTAACATGGGGTGGTGTTGTCGATCGCCCTCGCAGACCAACGAACTCTGAAACCCCAGTCCTGTGCGCGGCTGATGTAAAAAAACCTCCCCTTCCACCCTTTATTATTAGAAGGAGCCCCTCCGACTCGGAAGCCCTTCCGGGCAGACAAAAAGTAACCCCCCGAACCCTTGGTAAGGCGATAACAGGAAAGAAAAAGGTTGAAGGTGGGGGCGATATTGGCGTAGTGGCATTCCCCAAGAATACCACCAAGTAATGCCAAAAGTTCGGCGTCACTTGAGATGGCAAAATCCGCCAGAAAGACAAGCAGGACACAATGAGGGGGTGCAGGGGGAGGTGCAAACCCGCCTCCACGGCGTCTAGGGTTAAGGCGAAACCCTTCGGGACCGGGTCGTACGCCCGTTGTCCCAGTTCAGGCACGCCAAGAACATAGCCCCTCGGGATACCATAGCGCTCCCGGAGTCCGACTAGTGATGCCTTACTCACAGAGGAGTCCTGATCATGAGGCCACATTAATGCCTCAAGAGCCCGTGCTGCCTCCCCATCAGATGACTCAAGGGGCGGAGGAGGACTTCCCTCCCTAACTCCGGGGGAATGGATAGAAGAGGAGGAGGGAGAGGACACCATCCTAACTGACCTTAATGGGGGGGGGGGGGGTGCTACGGGAGAGGAGAGCGACGCTGGAGGCGAGGAGGACGACCGGAAGAAAGACGACGAGATCGGAAGGGAAAAACTCAGTAGCGAAAGATGGAGGTGAAATCGGGCGCCCGCTATTTAAAAGGGATGTCCCGCTATAACTAGCGTCCCTTTGCCTCCTGAGAATGGGCAGTAGCCCACTCGCGCACGCACGTAACTGTCGCGTCGCATCGGAAAATGCCCAAAGGCGCTCCGCCTTAATGAAGGCCTGACGTGGCGATCCCGCCAAAACGGCAGCATCCGGACGCCTCGATCCCGGCGCCCAAAGACGTGCGGCGGAAGCAATCAACTCCCCCTCAGGGGAGAAATTAAATGCGGCAGCTCTTTGATCCCCGCCGCCGTCGAACTGAAGGGAGCGCCACCCGAGACCACACCTACGCGGCCAGCCCGCCTGCGTTGTGCTCCTCGGCCCTCGGCTGCACGCCACTCAAGACCACACCTGCGCGGCCAACCCGCCTGCGTTGTGCTCCTCGGCCCTCGGCTACACGTCGCCTGAGACCACACCTGCGTGGCCAGCCCGCCTGCGTTGTGCTTCTCGGCCCTCGGCAGCACGCCGTCTGAGACCACACCTACGCGGCCAGCCCACCTGCGTTGTGCTCCTCGGCCCTCGGCTGCACGCCACCCGAGACCACACCTGCGCGGCCAACCCGCCTGCGTTGTGCTCCTCGGCCCTCAGTTGCACGTCGCCCGAGACCATAGTTGCGCGGCCAGCCCGCCTGCGTTGTGCTCCTCGACCCTCGGCCACCCGAGACCACACCTGCGCGGCCAACCCGCCTGCGTTGTGCTCCTCGGCCCTCGGCTACACGCCACCCGAGACCACACCTGTGTGGCCAGCCTGCCTGCGTTGTGCTCCTCGGCCCTCATTGGCTCCATAACCCCCGAGTCCAACCCCGATCGGCCGGCCCACATGCGCCGTGCCCCTCGGATGCCACCCTGCCGGGGTAGGGCCGTACCTCCGATGGTGCCTGTCGTCGTCGTGGGAGTTGCGTGGAAGGCCGAGCTGCCGCAGGATATGGCGAGCCTCAATCGACGCCTTCCCCTGCCTCGGCCGGTCGTGCGGGGTCAGACGATGAGGTCGTCTGGGTACGGTGAGTGAGGGTGCACATTATGTTGATGTTTAATGCTCGCCCCCTGGAGCAGTGTGCCGTCCAAGGGGGGGGGGCTGACGTCGTGATGTATTACGTCAAATCCGGTGTGTTACGTCAAATCTGTTTTTACCCCTATCATATTCCCCCCCCGAAAGGAGCTATGCGTCGGTTTTTGCATGCGGGGGGTCCGATGCATGGCTTCTGACCTCGGGTGGGCTGACCGGCACATCAGGTAACATCAAACTCACCTATAAATACTCCCAGGCCCCAAACGAACGAGGCAAGCACACAAAAGCACAACTTCACCCAAAAACTCCTCTCCCAATCACTGACTTGATCGTCGGAGGGGTCGGGACGAGCACCTCGGCCTGACCTTTGTGCAGGTACTCGACTGGAGCCGACCCAACCCGGCGTCGCGGAGCCTTCCAGCCGGACCCCCTGCGATCGGCCGCCACAAGACCCCGAGAGGAGTCACGCCTGATCTTAACCGTTCGGACCCCTGAACCAGCCGCGTCGACCCCAAGGTCACGGCTAAAAAAGTTATTTACCATAACAAGTAGATATGTTACTTTTGATGAATTATCTATGTTATCTTTCAAATCTACTAGTTGTACAAATGATAGTGCATAGAAGTAGGTGGAGCTTGAGATTGGTAGTTCTGATTCTTTTCAGTCAAACTCTTCTACTCAAAGAATGCTAGTAGATGGTCCCGAGTCTACTGATGAAGATGATCTAGAGGAAGACCAATATTTCATAGCAACCACGGAGAGATATTCAACCATCATAAAGATATGCAAATTTGGTTGCAGGTGCTTTGTCAGTTGTAGAAGAAACAAGTGAAGTTAGTGAGCCTACTACCTACTCAGATGCAGTTTCTTGTGATAATTCCACTAAGTGGTTGATTGCGATAAATGAAGAAATTGAATCTCTCCATCAGAATAGAACTTGGGATCTTGTGAAGCCGCCTTCGGGTAAGAAAATTGTTGGATGTAAATGGGTCTTCAAAGGAAGGAAGGTATTCCAGGGGTTGAAGATGCAAGGTACAAAGCACGATTGGTTGTAAAGGGCTATAGTTAGGTACATGGTGTTGATTTTAATGACATATTTTCACTTGTTGTTAAACATAGCTTTATTCGTGTTTTGCTTGCTTTAGTTACCATGTATGATTTGGAATTGGAGAACCTCATGGATTTGAACTTGACGATAGCTTTGAAGTTGACGATAAGGAAAACCAATTTTGCTAACTTGATGTCAAGATAGCTTTCTTACATGGTGAACTTGAAGAACAAATTTACATGGAGCAACCTCATGGATTTGAAGTTGACGATAAGGAAAACCATGTTTGCTTGTTAAAGAAATCCTTATACGAATTGAAGTAGTCTCCAAGACAATGGTATAAGAGGTTTGATTCTTTTATATTAGGTCATGATTACACGAGGAGCATATATGATAGTTGTGTCTACTTCCGGAAGTTAACTGATGGCTCTTTTGTGTATTTGTTGCTTTATGTTGATGATATGCTTATTGCAGCTAAGAATTTATTAGAAATTCACACTTTGAAAATGCAGCTGAGTAGTGAATTTGAAATGAAAGATTTGGGAGCAGCTAAGAAAATTCTTGGCATAGAGATCAAAAGAGAATGAGGAGTTGAAAAATTATTTTTGACCCAAAAAAATTACCTCGAAAAAGTCTTAGAGAGGTTTGGCATAAAAAATGCTAAGCCAGTGAGTACTCCTCTTGCTAGCCATTTTCGGCTATCTACTGCTCAGTCACCACAGTCAGTTGAAGAGGAAGAATATATGGTGCAAGTTCCATATTCCTGTGCCATCGGTAGTATTATGTATATAATGGTTTGTACTCGTCTAGATATTTCATAAGTAGTCAGTGTGGTTAGCAGATATATGTTTCGCCCGGGTAAAATACATTGGTAGGCTGTGAAGTGGATTCTTAGATACTTACAAGGGACTTCAGATGCTTGTTTAGAGTTTGGTAAAAATCGTGACACTATGGTTGGTTTCATCAACTCTGATTATGTTGCGGATCTTGATAAACGAAGATCTTTGACAGGCTATGTTTTTTACATTAGCGGTTGTGCAGTTAATTGGAAAGCTTCCTTACAACCTGTCATGGCTTTATTGACTACAGAGACAGAATATATGACAGTGATAGAGGCGATCAAAGAAGTTTTATGGTTAAGAGGTTTGTTCAGCGAATTATGTCTGCATCAAGGTGTTACTACAATTTACTGTGATAGTCAAAGAGCTATTCATTTGACTAAAGACCAGATGCATCATGAGAGGACAAAACACATCGATGTGAAGTTTCATTTTATTCGGGATACCATTACTGAGGGAAAGGTCCTTGTTCAAAAAATGCATACAAAAGATAATCCAGCTGATATGCTTATGAAGCCTCTTCCGGTTTACAAGTTCAAGTAGTGCTTGGACTTGGTTAGTGTTTATTGTTGGTGTTTGCCCGTTGGGGCTTTTGTGAAAACGTGGAGCAAATTTTATTAATTGTCAATATTGGGACATGCTAAGGTAGAGATTTGTTAGTTTGGTAAGTCCCACATAATCCCATATCAGGAAAATCAAACTTGTTATCTCCTATTGCAACTATAAATAAGGGTCTGGGCTTTGAAGTCAGACACACCATAAGAAAAATATAATTGTTTGTTTTAGATTTAATTTCTATTAAGTCCACACTTAGTTAAAATAATTTGGGTTTATAGTTTGAGTTTTTCTTGTTTAGTAGTTTCAGATATTTTATGGTCTAGGATCATTTTCCTAAAGCATTTGTAATTGTTCATTTTATAGTATAGTTTTACTCCTTCGTCCATGGATATAGGTCAAGTCAATTGATCGAACCATGTAAATCTGGTGTTCTTGTCTCTTTTATTTTTTTACTTTATTATCTTTATTGGGTTGTCAAATTATCCTTCGGTAAATTTTCTGGGCTAGCTAACATCCTTTTTAAGACGATGCTTCAAAGGAGTGTCGGATTGTCTGAGTGTACATGCCAGAATGACCCTTTCGTTTTAAGGTTCCTAACAAAATGATCCTTATTTGAGATGTTAGGCAAGTCACATCTTTGTGTTTTTATTTTTAATTTTAAACCAGAGATTCGATTTCTCTATTTTGTAAATTAAGAATTTTGATATCAAACAGTGTTGGCAGAACAACGGATAGTTTCACTTCATGAGAAAGTTTGCCCTGAGTATGTTGAATTAGACAATTAGGGTAAGAGTACTTACTACATATATCTCACACGAGTTGAAAATAATGAAGATGGTCTTTTAACCTCCAAAAAGTTACAAGTAAACTCACAAGCAAATCAATTTTTTATAATTACAGTTCAGAAGTAATTAAATCAAAACCAATTGCATGACAAAATTGCCAAATGAACAAAAATAGCAATAGATACAAAGCGAGTAAAGACTTATTATCAAGGTTTGATACATAGATTTGTATATAAGAATACGATTGATATATGACAATCAACTTTAACTTTAATGTCATTTAAGGGTCAGTGGTTCAAGCTTAACAAAATTAATAGATTAATTATCTCATCAAATCGGATCATAATAATTATTATCAAAATGGACCTAGTATTAATGTATGGTAAGAGGTGAGTAAGAAAAGGATAATAATTAGTATCAAAATAAAATATGAATAGCGAATTCAAGTATAAAAATATTATCCATGAATAAGGCCAGAGGGCTTATATTTGTTTACCACGGTTCTTCGATCAATGGATTTATTTATAAGGGTATGATAGATATATCACTACTAATTTTAACTTAAATATTTTGAGTTGATTATTTAAATTCAACAAAGTTAATGAGTCAATTATCTCATCAGATTGGGTCATAATAATTATTATTAAAGTAAATATAGTATTAAGGTATGATAAGAGGTGAGTAGGAAAGGGATAACAATTGGTATTAAAGTGGAGTAAGATGAGAGAACTAAAGTATAAAAAGGCTATCGGTGAATAAGGTCAAAAGGTATTAGGGCATGGTGAGATATGGTGATAGGGTCAAACAAATATTGAGATATGGTGAGAGACTTGAGTACAAAAGAGCTACTGGATAGAACTAGAGCACATGTCACGATGCAGAGTCAACTATACCTCATATGTAACATTACATAGATTTACTTACAATTATCGTGGAGTAGGCTATGCCTCACAAATGCTATAACCTAGATTTGCTTATAAACAACATCTTATTAATGTATTGCTAACGTTGGTTTAAGTTATTTGGGCTAGTGATTTCATAATCAACGAAACACTAACATTATATACAATAAGGGAAAGTTATTTTTTTTGAAAAAAGATAATTTATTATGAAAAATCTAAAATATTGGACTTTTATCATATGGTGCCCCCATAATTGGTTTTTACCGAGAGATATTTTTTTTTTAAAAAAAAAATTGATAATACCCTTGAATCAGATTGTTTCAAGCTACAAATCCAGTGTTAATTCAAACTCGTTTGGGCATCATAATTTGGGTTAAGTCGATTTGGATCAGATCGAATTAGGTCTGGTCATACTCAATCGGGTTAATCTTTATTGAATATGTGAATAAGTGTCACCTGAGTGTAATACGAGTACGACTCGACTGTAACTAACATATTTTCATCAAATAAAATCAAACTTCTTTAGAACTACTGTCATATGATTCTAAAGTATTTAATATTATTTTTACTAACTTTTATTATTTTAGTATAAATAAATTTTTAAATAATATATTTTTTGATTGAAACATTCATCTCACTAAATTTATCCAAGCTTCTTCAGAATTACTAGAATGAGATGATAATATGTTTAGTATTATTTTTTATTTTTATAAATTTAGGATGATTAACTTTTGAAATAAGATATTTTTAGGTTGAATATATGATAGAGTGTAATACTAGTGTAAATGGAGTGTAACTCTTTGAATTTTTATTAAACCTATCCAAACTTCTTCTAAATTACTGAGGTGAGATGTTGATATATTATATTTTATTTTTTATAAATTTAGGATGATTAATTTTTAGATAATATATTTTTGTGTTGAATTTATGGTCAAGTATAACTTAAGTGTAATTCATGCTAATTTTCATCAAACCAATCATAACTTCTCTAGAACAACTAACATGTGATTGTAAAATATATAACATCATTTTTTTATTTTTTATAATTTTAGAATGATTAAGTTTCCAAATAAAGTATTTTTAGGTTAAATATATAATCGAATATAGCTCGAGTTAATTTCCAATAAACTAATCTAAACTTTTCTAGAACTACTAACACATTACTATATGATATTTAGCATCACTTTTTTTATTTTTTTAAATTTAGAATGATTAAAATTTTTAAATAGAGTATTAGTTTCTAGATGGTCCACTACCAGTATAGTATCATTGTAATTAAATCAAATAGTGAAGTTAGAAATTAATTTTTTTTTTACTTGCTATTATACTTTAGGAAATCTTAATTTATTTTCTTGTTTGCTATTACGAATTAGGAAATAACTATTAAGCATTTCAAATAGGGTGATATCATATTTGTTAGTACATTAAATAGAAATAATTTATATTAAATAAATATAAAAATTAAAATAAATTTTCTTTAATGGAGGCTCACCTCCTCCTATTTAAGGGGAGGGATTTCTCTCCTTTGTTCCTTACCTAGTCGAGCCCAACAGCGAGATTCCTTACCTAGTCGAGCCCAACAGCGAGAGGAACGAGGAGTTATACCCAACTAATGAGAGGTAGGTTTCGCTACCTTTCTTGAAAATAAAAGTTCTAGTTTTTATTTTGATTCTTTAAATATTGAAAGTTTTATAGTTTAAAAATAATTATCAATTCTTTAAATGTCAAAATTTTTATTGTTGTATTAAAATATATTAGCTGGAGTTTTTTTTATAATGTTTTTTGACCCCTACTTAAGGTTTTTATTTTTAGATTTAAACATATTAAAAATTTTATATGTTTTATGTATTAAATATATGATATTTCCTTGCATTACAACTTATCTTTAATCTTATCTGGATTAGAATTTTTATTAGATTAAAATATGTTTACCATAGATAGATTTGTTTATAAGAATACGATTAATATATCATAACCAACTTTAACTTAAATGTCATTATGATGAGAGAGCTCAAGTATAAAAATACTAAAAATACTGTCAAAGGGCTTATCTTTGTTTACCACAATTCGATCAATGGATTTATTTATAAGGGTATGATATATATATATATATATATATATATATATATATATATATATATATATATATATATATATATATATCACTGCTAATTTTAACTTAGATATTTTGTGCTAGTTATTCAAATTCAACAAAGTTAATGAGTCAATTATCTCATCATCATAATAATTATTATCAAAGTAAACATAGCATTAAGGTATGATAAGAGGTGAATAGGAAAAATATAACAATTGGTATCAAAGTAGAGCACGACGAGATAGTGAGAGATTTGAGTAAGAAAATACTATATGTAAATAGGGCCAAAGAGATATTGGGACATGGTAAGAGACTTAGTACAAAAAGAGCTACTCCATAGGACTAGAGCACATGTCACGATGAGTCAAACTATGCCTCACGCGTAACATTATATAGATTTGCTTACAATTATCGTGGAGTAGGCTATGCCTCATATATATACTACAACCTAGATTTGCTTATAAATAACATCTTATTAATGTATTGCTAATGTTGGTTTAAGCTATTTGGGCTAGTGATTTCATACTCAACGAAACACTAACATTATATACTAACATTATATACAATAAGGGTAAGTTAATTTTTTTTTAAAGGATAATCTATGAAGAAAAACCTATAATATTAGACTTTTTTCTTAATTTTTTTTTAATAATACCCTTGAATTGGATTGTTTCAAGCTGCAAATCCATGAGCTAATTCAAACCCGTTTAGGTATCATGGTTCGGGTTAAGTCGATTTGGATTAGATCGAATCAGATCTAGTCACAATCAATCAGGTCAAACTTTATTGAATATGTGAACAAGTGTAACCTAAGTGTAATAACTGTGAGTGTAACTAAGATATTTTCATCAAATAAATTTAAACTTCTTTAGAACTACTGTCGATTCTAAAAGTATTTAATATTATTTTTACTAACTTTTATGATTTTAGTATAAATAAATTTTTAAATAATATATTTTTTGATTGAAACAGTAATCTCACTAAATTTATTCAAGCTTCTTCGGAATTACTAGAATGAGATGATAATATGTTTAGTATTATTTTTTATTTTTATAAATTTAAGACGATTAACTTTTGAAATAAGATATTTTTAGGTTGAATATATGATAGAGTGTAAATTGAGTGTAACTCTTTAAATTTTTATTAAACCTATCCAAACTTCTTCTAAATTTATTTTTTTATAAATTTAGGATGATTAATTTTTAGATAATATATTTTTATTTCAATATATGATCGAGTATAACTCATTCGTAATTCAAGCTAATTTTCATCAAACCAATCCAAACTTCTCTAGAACTACTAACATGTGATTATAAAATATATAACATCATTTTTATATTTTTTATAATTTTAGAATGATTAAGTTTCCAAATAGAGTCTTTTTAGGTTAAATATATAATCGAATATAACTCGAGTTAATTTCCAATAAACTAATCTAAACTTTTCTAGAGCTAACATTATTATTTAGCACCACTTTTTTTTTATTTTTTTAAATTTAGAATGATTAAAAATTTTAAATATGGTATTAGTCTCTAGATGGTCCACTACAAGTTTAGATAGTACCATTGCCCTTCGGATGTACACCAATAGATGTATAGGCGATAGTATCGACTATGGTACCACCATTCTATCACGGACTTAGTTGGTTTTGCCTAAGTCGTGTGGTACCCTTGCGTGTCCATCTGCAAAGGTCAGCCGCTCTGAAACCTCCCATAGTCCCTTAAGACCTACGAAAGAGAAAACGGGTTAGAGAAAATGCCTCACTCGGGATCCATAAGCAAATATTTCAGGAAACACTTCATAGCCAATACAAATTACAAATAGACTTTACAAGCACTGAATGGTTGCACAACAAATGGTCAAAATGTTCCACTACAAACCGAATATCTCTCACAAGTGTCTATATGATACAACTATTATTTATAAGCCTAAGAAGGCCACCAAACCCAACTAAAATGAGGCTATTAAGCCTTCGACCATCCCTCTACATATTGTGCAAAGCATGAATAAACCAAAAGACATGGACATACATAAGTATTACATTAAACATCTTGTTTAGAACTTTGACCATGACATTCTCCCCCACTTATTCCTTCGATGTCCTCGTCGAACCCTTTGCTGACATTGTAACTCCTCGTCTTTGTTGAGTCTTCAATCTTCTGCTCCAATTGTATTATGCCTCTTGGCTCCCAACTGCTTTCCGTTGCTGTTGTTGAGTAGTTGAACTTTTGATCTGCTATGCTGCTTCAACTCACCAGTAACTCTAACTCTAGTGTGGGGTTGGCTGAGTTATGTTGATCCCTGTTGGTTCCTATGGATTCTCCAAATGAAGGAAAAAATCATACTTACTATGTACCAGTCTCTCAAATGTCTCATGCTGCTTGAACTAGGTGGATGCTTGTTGGAGCTTTAACGAGCATCGCTTCGCAAACTTTTGAAGTTTTAGGTCATTCCTCCACAATATTTGTCCATCAACTCTTCTTTCACTTAGTTGTCACTTCCAAGTAAATTCGTATCACTTTCGCTTTCGATTGGCATTTTGTTGGGAAATGAAGTGGATAATCTACTCTTAGTAGCACTAATCACCATTGGTGAGGATTTGACAACTATTATATTCCATTATCTTCGAAGGGTCTTTGAACCTGTGCAGAGCTCCTCTACTGGATAGATAAGAGAATTGGGGTACTCGGTTTCGCCCATTCTCTTAAGAGTTGAGAAGACAATGGTTACTTGACTTCGCCCGCCTCCTCAAGGGTTGTATTCCATGCATTGAGCTGGTTACTGACCTTCACGTACTCTTTGCTCACACTTCTGAAGCACTCAAAGTGTTTGCACTCCTTGCATTGAGTTAGCTATTGTGATTCACCTTCTCAATGCCATCGAACTTTTGGAATGTAGGAAGTTTTCACCCCAACTTAGAGTAAGTCCCTAATAGTTTTGGTCGTCTCTAGGATTGTACCATCTTTTCCATCAACCTTGTCGCCTACTCCACTAAGTAGCAAAGGTACAACACCACGTACTGCCTATTTCGTTCCTTGGTCGTGCATGCTAGTCATAGGTGCCCAGCAAGCCAATCACGTGAGTGATGGCACGTGTGACTTGATACAGAATCTTTTTGCTTATTATATTTTGGCGTATATCACTTTATAACTATTGCATAAATGCATATATATATTGTGATGTCCTTGGATTTGTGCAATGGGAATCGGATCGTGATGAGATCACGATAATGAGATCGATTCACTTTTAAACACATATCCTAAATAATCCCGGTCATAGGTTACTCGAGAGGGACATCGTGATAACCGGATAGACTGGTGTGCTGTATACCCGTCCATATGATGGATGCAGCTGGTCTCATAGCTGCTCGTGTAGGGACACTAGGGATACAGTACAGGTGCTCATTGGAGAATGAGTTCACTGATTGATCCGCTTACGGAATGCTGGATGGTTGATGATGCCTTATTGTCAGACAGCGATTCCATAGTCCTAGTGGTGTATCTGGTCCTTAGACTTGAGACACCAAGGATGTCCTGTATGAGTGCTCCACTCTTTGATACCAGACTTATAGGTTTGACTGTTCTCAGATCTAGTACAGCTGGTCATTGGGAGTGGTAGTCGACCTTACGAGGGCTATTGATTGTCGACAGAGGATCATCCACTCTCGGCGTCATGAGAGGAATATCCTATGTGTTCTTGCTCAGACAAATCCCTGGCCAGGGTCATTCGGGTTGAGAGAGAAAGAGTTCTCCGGGAGAATCCGATTAGAGCGAGACTCGAGTAGAAACCGTATGGGTCTGACAGCACCATGCTCGATATACGGTCTCTGGGATATTAGATGGATGAGGGACTATAGGTACATGGTAACTGAGGACAGACAGGTCCAATGGATTGGATTCCCCTGTATCGTCTGGGGACTACGGCGTAGTGGCCTAGTACTTCCGTAGTCGATGAGTCGAGTGAATTATTACAGAGATAATAATTCACTCAGTCAGAAGGAGTTCTGACAGGTATGACTCACGGCCAGCTCGATATTGGGCCTAGAGGGTCACACACATATGGTAGGCATTGCGATGAGTAGAGGTTCGGATATGAGATATCCGACGGAGCCCTGTCTTATTGGATGCAGATCCAATACCCACTAGGGAAAGGACCCATTAGGGTTTTGACACGGGATCTCTATAAATAGGAGGGATTCACAGCCTCATAGGCTAGAGTCTTTGCTTGCCCTTCCTATTCTCCTCTCCCTCTCCACCTCAGAGTAGGCCTGGAGTTTTGAGGAGCGTCGTCGCAACCCTGCTGTGTGGATCACCGCTAGAGAGGAGGACGCTTGACCTCCTTCACCCTCTCCTAAGGATCTGCAAGGAAACAGGGATATACGATCTCCCTAGGTAACACAATCTCTATACGCAGTTTTGTGTTTTGCGGATTTTTGTGCACCCATCTTCACACGAGGACGAACATCTTTTTGGGAATCGGGGATTTTTGTTTTCTTGTTCTTCTGCTGCGCATATGATGTCGCCCCCCATGATTTCCTAACAGTGGTATCAGAGCCAGGTTGTTCGTGCGAATGATTGGTTTTGAAATGCGTGTGTTGTGTTTAGGAAGAATATTGATGTCAAAATCGTTGACGCAAAAGCGAGGAAGGGCAGCAACAGTTGCTGCCCTCGATCTGCATGCTTGCAGCCACCTGCAGTGGCAGCCGCAGCCACCTGCAACGGCAGCCGCAGCCAGGCAGCACAGCGCCGGCGCATGCGCAAGCGCTGTGCCTGCAGCAGCCGGCCGACGGTCTGCTTGCAGCAGGCTTGCTGCTGGCGGGGATGGCAGCCCACGGGCAGAGGCGTCGCAGGGCAGCGGCGCTTGCCGCCGCTGCTCCCGCGGGAGAAACCCCCCCACAGGGGCGGCCGCCCGGCGGTACAGCACCGTCTGCGGAGGCAGCGGCGCCCAAAGGGGGCACCCACCCGCAGCGGCATCGTCGCCAGCGGGCGTGCCGCCTGCAAGCGAGGGCAGTGCCCTCGCCCCGCTGCACAGGCCGCCGCCGGCAGGGTGGTGGCGGCGGCAGCAGCGAAAAGGGGAAAGGGTATTAGGGTTTTCTGGGCAAAATACAGTTTTGCCCCTCGGAATTTGAGAAATTCCAGTTTCTGTCTTTTGTCCAAATTACGAAAATGCCCTTAGAAATTAAGAAATTCCCTACATGTCCCTGATTTCAGAAAAAATATTAATTAATTAAAAGGTTTAGTTGATTATTATTTTTATTATTATCTAGTAGTCCTACATGATGATGATTATTTATACATGTGATGTATGATGTGTGGACGGATGATCATGGACCGTGTGATGTGTGTACTTGTGATTATTATTATTGAGGTCTGCGAACCTCCATTATATTTCTCATTTATTGTCGGGCCTGCGTGCCTATGATTAAGTTGTAATCACATAGGAGGCGTAGTGGGACCCACGAGACGGACGATCGTGATGCATGGAGATGCAATAAGATGTCGACGGAACCGACGAGGACGAGATGGACGATCACAGGGCATGGAGATGCACCGTTGCACACATAGATCTTGATGTGAGTGATTAGGCCTACTGGCTCGGGCCTAATCATATTAGGTTGTGGTCCATGATCATCTGATGTGATTGCTTATACACATACTAGATATGTATATATATTTGCATGCGATGTAGATATATATTAAATATGTATATGTGTGACATGTCATATTAGGAGACCAAATTATAGAAACATCTCTCGATAATATTAAGTCGGTAAATGTGAGGCAATTAGATTGACCCACGTGGCCTTCCATCGTTATGAGTAGGAACCGATTCCCGGTGTAGGTTGAGTTGGTCGAGTCTCTCGAGACTCACCTATATCGCGATTCGCTATCTTGCTTACGACATAGAGATGTCATCGGTGACCTGAGGGCATGGTATGCTTGGTCGAGTCCCTCGAGGGTATATCATCAATCAGACTCATCTTGTAACGAAGGTGTTGACTTAACCGAGCATCATGGTTGGTCGAGTCCCTCGAGGCCATGGTGATTCGGAGGCCGAATAGGACGGGAATCACAAGGAGTTGTGATCGGCAAGAGTTGCCTACCTTTTAGGCTTAGTGTGATTGGTCGAGTCCCTCGAGGTTACACTAAGACGCTGATTGGATCCTGATCCCCACTAGAAGTCTGCCGGAGCCTTCCGTTTCACGTGCTGAGGGTGTCGCGTGACTCGTTAGTCATAGGTGCCCAGCAAGCCAATCACGTGAGTGATGGCACGTGTGACTTGATACAGAATCTTTTTGCTTATTATATTTTGGCGTATATCACTTTATAACTATTGCATAAATGCATATATATTGTGATGTCCTTGGATTTGTGCAATGGGAATCGGATCGTGATGAGATCACGATAATGAGATCGATTCACCTTTAAACACATATCCTAAATAATCCCGGTCATAGGTTACTCGAGAGGGACATCGTGATAACCGGATAGACTGGTGTGCTGTATACCCGTCCATATGATGGATGCAGCTGGTCTCATAGCTGCTCGTGTAGGGACACTAGGGATACAGTACAGGTGCTCATTGGAGAATGAGTTCACTGATTGATCCGCTTACGGAATGCTGGATGGTTGATGATGCCTTATTGTCAGACAACGATTCCGTAGTCCTAGTGGTGTATCTGGTTCTTAGACTTTAGACACCAAGGATGTCCTGTATGAGTGCTCCACTCTTTGATACCAGACTTATAGGTTTGGCTGTTCCCAGATCTAGTACAGTTGGTCATTGGGAGTGGTAGTCGTCCTTACGAGGGCTATTGAGTGTCGACAGAGGATCATCCACTCTCGGCATCATGAGAGGAATATCCTATGTGTTCTTGCTCAGACAAATCCCTGGCCAGGGTCATTCGGGTTGAGAGAGAAAGAGTTCTCCGGGAGAATCCGATTAGAGCGAGACTCGAGAAGAAACCGTATGGGTCTGACAGCACCATGCTCGATATACGGTCTTTGGGATATTAGATGGATGAGGGACTATAGGTACATGGTAACCGAGGACAGATAGGTCCAATGGATTGGATTCCCCTGTATCGTCTGGGGACTACGCCGTAGTGGCCTAGTACTTCCGTAGTCGATGAGTCGAGTGAATTATTACAGAGATAATAATTCACTCAGTCAGAAGGAATTCTGACAGGTATGACTCACGGCCAGCTCGATATTGGGCCTAGAGGGTCACACACATATGGTAGGCATTGCGATGAGTAGAGGTTCGGATATGAGATATCCGACGGAGCCCTGTCTTATTGGATGCAGATCCAATACCCACTAGGGAAAGGACCCATTAGGGTTTTGACACGGGATCTCTATAAATAGGAGGGATTCACAGCCTCATAGGCTAGAGTCTTTGCTTGCCCTTCCTATTCTCCTCTCTCTCTCCACCTCAGAGTAGGCCTGGAGTTTTGAGGAGCGTCGTCGCAACCCTGCTGTGTGGATCACCGCTAGAGAGGAGGACGCTTGACCTCCTTCACCCTCTCCTAAGGATCTGCAAGGAAACAGGGATATACGATCTCCCTAGGTAACACAATCTCTATACGCAGTTTTGTGTTTTTGCGGATTTTGCGCACCAATCTTCGCACGACGATGAACATCCTTTTGGGAATCGGGGATTTTTGTTTTCTTGTTCTTCCGCTGCGCATATGATGTCGCCCCCCCAATGATTTCCCAACAGTGGTATCAGAGCCAGGTTGTTCGTGCGAATGATTGGTTTTGAACTGCGTGTATTGTGTTTAGGAAGAATATTGACGTCAAAATCGTTGACGCAAAAGCGAGGAAGGGCAGCAACAGTTGCTGCCCTCGATCTGCATGCCTGCAGCCACCTGCAGCGGCAGCCGCAGTCGCAGCCAGGCAGCACAGCGCCGGCGCATGCGCAAGCGCTGTGCCTGCAGCAGCCGGCCGGCGGCCTGCTTGCAGCAGGCTTGCGGCCGGCGGGGCTGGCAGCGCGGGCTGAGGCACCGCAGGGCAGAGCCGCGGGCAGAGGCGCCGCGGGGCAGCAGCGCGGGCTGAGGCACCGCAGGGCAGCGGCGCCTGTGGCCGCTGCTCCCACGGGCAAAAACCCCGCAGGGGCGGCCGCCAGCGAGGCAGCACCGCCTGCGGGCGCTGCCTCGCCGGCAGAACTGCCCGCGGAGGCGGCGACGCCCGCAGGCGAGGGCAGCGCCCCGCCCCTCGCCGCACAGGCCGCCGCCGGCAGGGTGGCGGCGGCGGCAGCAGCGAAAAGGGGAAAGGGCATTAGGGTTTTCTGGGAAAAAGACAGTTTTGCCCCTCGGAATTTGAGAAATTCCAGTTTCTGTCTTTTGTCCAAATTACGAAAATACCCTTAGGAATTGAGAAATTCCCTACATGTCCCTGATTTCAGAAAAATATTAATTAATTAAAAGGTTTATTTGATTATTATTTTTATTATTATCTAGTAGTCCTACATGATGATGATTATTTATACATGTGATGTATGATGTGTGGACGGATGATCATGGACCGTGTGATGTGTGTACTTGTGATTATTATTATTGAGGTCTGCGAACCTCCATTATATTTCTCGTTTATTGTCGGGCCTGCGTGCCTATGATTAAGTTGTAATCACATGAGGAGGCGCAGCGGGAGCGTGGATGCGACAGCGGGACCCACGAGACGGACGATCGTGATGCATGGAGATGCATCAAGATGTCGACGAAACCGACAAGGACGAGATGGACGATCACAGGGCATGGAGATGCACCGTTGCACACATAGATCTTGATGTGAGTGATTAGGCCTATTGGCTCGGGCCTAATCATATTAGGTTGTGGTCCATGATCATCTGATGTGATTGCTTATACACATACTAGATAAGTATATATATTTGCATGCGATGTAGATATATATTAAATATGTATATGTGTGACATGTCATATTAGGAGACCAAATTATAGAAACATCTCTCGATAATATTAAGTCGGTAAACGTGAGGCAATTAGATTGACCCACGTGGCCTTCCATCGTTATGAGTAGGAACCGAATCCCGGTGTAGGTTGAGTTGGTCGAGTCCCTCGAGACTCACCTATATCGCGATTCGCTATCTTGCTTACGACATAGAGATGTCACCGGTGACCTGAGGACATGGTATGCTTGGTCGAGTCCCTCGAGGGTATATCATCAAATCAGACTCATCTTGTAACGAAGGTGTTGACTTAACCGAGCATCATGGTTGGTCGAGTCCCTCGAGGCCATGGTGATTCGGAGGCCGAACAGGACGGGAATCACAAGGAGTTATGATCGGCAAGAGTTGCCTACCTTTTAGGCTTAGTGTGATTGGTCGAGTCCCTCGAGGTTACACTAAGACGCTGATTGGATCCTGATCCCCACTAGAAGTTTGCCGGAGACTTCCGTTTCACGTGCTGAGGGTGTCGCGTGACTCGTTAGTAAAATAGTGGGAGCATATTAAGATAGAAGTCCATATCTTGATAGTTTATTTCTTGCAAAATCTGCATGTTATTCATTTTTGCTACATCTTTATTTTCAGAAAATGTCGCTTTCAAATCCCTTACGTGGCATACTTGATGTCAACCGCCTCGCTGGTCCAAATTATACGGATTGGCTCCGTAACTTGAGAATTGTTCTCACAGCGGAGAAAATCGTGTACGTCCTTGATACAGTGATGCCTACGCCCGAAGAAGGGGCAAGCGAGGATGAGATCGCTCGCTACGTGAAGTACATTGATGACTCCACTCTTGCTCAGTGCTATATGTTGGGCTCTATGACTCCAGAGTTACAGAGACAACATGAAAAGATGGATGCCAGATCCATTCTCCTACATGTCCGTAAATTGTTTGAGGAACAGGGAAGGACTCAACGATATGAGATATCCAAGAGCCTTTTCCGCGCTAGGATGACTGAGGGGACATCGGTTCAGAACCATGTCCTAAAGATGATTGAGTGGATAGAGAAACTCACAGGTCTAGGAATGGTCCTAGAGGATAACTTGTGTGTGGACATTGTGCTTCAGTCCCTACCAGATTCCTTTTCACAGTTCATAATGAATTTTAATATGAACAAGCTTGAAGTGACTCTCCCAGAGCTCCTCAATATGTTGAGGGAGGCAGAGAGTACTATTAAGAAAGAGAAGCCAGTTCTCTACACTGGTGAGACCAGAAAGAAAAGGAAAGCAGAAAGGTCCCTTAAGAAGGGAAAGGGCAAGGGCAAACAAGGTAAAGCAAAGGTTGCTAAGAAAGACCCAACAAAGGACAAAGGCCAGTGCTTCCACTGTGGTAAAGATGGGCACTGGAAGAGAAACTGCAAAGAGTACCTTGCAGAAAGGGCGAAACAAAAGCTTGATGAAGCTTCAGGTACATTCATGATCAGTCTCCATTTGTCAGACTCTTATGATAACACATGGGTATTAGATACCGGTAGTGCTTATCATATATGCAATTCGTTGCAGGTTCTGGCAAGGCCTAGGAGACTAGAGAGAGGCGAGATGGACCTAAAGATGGGTAATGGAGCAAAAGTTGCTGTATTAGCTGTTGGCGAGGTCGCTCTACATCTGCCTAGTGGAGCTTTTATTGCATTAGATGCATGTTATTTTGTTCCTTCTATTATCAAAAACATTATTTCCATTTCATGTTTAACAGTTAGTGGATATAAATTTGTTTTTGAGAACAATGGTTGTTCGATATTATTAGATGATAAGATCATCACGAAAGGAACATTGCATAATGGTTTATTTATGTTAGACACCACTCCACATATCATGAATGTAAATGTGTCTAAGAGGAAACGAGATGAGGTGAACAATGCATACCTGTGGCATTGTAGGCAAGGTCACATCCATGGAAGAAGGATTCAAAAGTTGCTAAATGATGGATATCTAGATCCATTCGACTATGTGTCATATGCAACTTGTGAGCCTTGCATTCGTGGAAAACTGACCAACTCTCCATTTAGTGGAACTAGAGAGAGAGCCACTGAGTTGTTGGAACTCATACATAGTGATGTATGTGGACCCATGTCAACTCATGCCATTGGAGGTTACTCCTACTTCATTACATTTACTGATGATTTCTCAAGGTATGGATATGTGTAATTAATGAAGTACAAGTCCGAGGCCTTTGAGAAATTCAGAGAGTATAAGAATGAGGTGGAGAACCAGACTGGAAAGAGTATCAAAACTCTTCGATCAGATCGAGGAGGTGAGTACTTAAGTACAGAGTTTACTCACTTCCTCAAGGACCATGGGATATTATCCCAATGGACACCTCCTTATACACCTCAGCTCAATGGTGTCTCTGAAAGGAGAAATCGTACATTATTAGATATGGTACGGTCCATGATGAGTTTCGCTGACCTACCCATCTCATTCTGGGGATATGCCCTAGAAACCGCAGCTTACCTTCTGAACAGAGTTCCAACTAAGTCGGTAGTGTCTACACCATATGAGATATGGAAAGGGAAGAAGCCTGATCTTAAGGTTGTTAAGATTTGGGGCTGTTCTGCCCATGTTAAAAGACACAACCCCGATAAGTTAGAATCAAGGACAGAGCGATGCAAATTTGTGGGATACCCCAAGGAAACTTGTGGGTATTATTTCTATCATCTCGAGGACCAAAAGGTCTTTGTAGCTAAGAGAGCAGTGTTCCTTGAGAAGGAACACATTCTTGGCGGAGACAGTGGGAGAATGATAGAGTTGAGCGAAGTTAGGGAACCAAGCTCAAGCACCACTCTACAGCCCGAGTCTGTTCAGGTACCTAATACACAAGTATCAACTTTACGCAGGTCTGATAGAGTATCCCATCCTCCTGAGAGATATGTGGGACATATTAGAGCAGAGGATGTAGAGGATATTGATCCTCAGACCTACGAGGAGGCTATTATGAGTATAGACTCCGGGAAGTGGAAAGAAGCCATGAATTCTGAGATGGATTCTATGTACTCCAATAAGGTTTGGAACCTAGTTGATGCACCCGAAGGTATTGTACCCATCGGTTGCAAGTGGATCTTTAAGAAAAAGATCGGAATAGATGGAAAGGTAGAGACCTATAAAGCAAGGCTAGTGGCTAAGGGGTATCGTCAAAGGCAAGGTGTTGACTACGACGAAACTTTCTCACCCGTAGCAATGCTAAAATCCATCAGAATTCTATTGGCTATTGCAGCACACTCTGATTATGAGATCTGGCAGATGGATGTGAAAACCGCATTCCTCAACGGGAACCTGGAGGAGGAGGTGTATATGATGCAACCTGAGGGATTCGTGTCCAAGAACTGCCCAGATAAGGTGTGTAGGTTGCTTAGATCCATTTATGGACTAAAGCAAGCTTCCCGAAGTTGGAACATAAGATTTGATGAGGCAATCAGATCTTATGACTTCGTTAAGAACGAAGATGAGCCTTGTGTATACAGAAAGGTAAGTGGGAGCGCTATTAGCTTTTTGGTGTTATATGTGGATGACATCCTCATCATTGGGAATGACATAGGAATGCTATCCACAGTAAAGGCTTGGTTATCTAGACACTTCTCCATGAAGGACTTAGGAGAAGCATCTTATATCTTGGGGATTAGAATCTACAGAGATAGATCCAAAAGGATGCTTGGCTTGTCCCAGTCCAGGTACATAGAAACTATTGTCAAAAGGTTTGGCATGGAAAATTCCAAGAGAGGTCTCATACCGATGAGACATGGGATATCGCTTTCTACGAGTATGTCCCCAAAGACTCTAGAAGAAAGGGCGAACATGGATATGATACCTTATGCCTCAGCAATAGGGTCTATCATGTATGCCATGCTATGTACTAGGCCTGATATAGCGCATGCTCTGAGTGTCACGAGCAGGTATCAGGCGGATCCAGGCTTGGAGCACTGGAAAGCAGTAAAGTGTATCCTTAAGTACTTGAGAAGGACTAAGGATCTTTTACTAGTATATGGAGGTAATAGCCTTAAGGTTGAAGGCTACACTGACTCAAGTTTTCAGTCTGATGTCGATGATAGCAAGTCGAATTCAGGGTATGTGTACACCTTGAATGGAGGAGCAGTGTGCTGGAAGAGTTCCAAGCAAGATACTACTGCTGACTCGACCACAGAGGCGGAGTACATTGCCACATTAGATGCAGCAAAGGAGGGAGTCTGGGTGAAGAAGTTCATCACAGATTTGGGAGTCGATACAGATAGCGACAAGTCGACTTCCTTATATTGCGACAACTATGGGGTGATTACTCAAATAAGGGAACCCGGGTCTCATCAGAAATGTTCTGAGGAGGTTCCAGCTTATAAGAGAGATCGTAACCCGAGAAGATGTAGTAGTGGAAAGAGTTCCATCCGAAGATAACATTGCAGATCCACTGACAAAGCCGTTGTCTCAGATTGTCTTTGAGCGTCACAGGGGTCTGATGGGGATCAGACACATAGGTGATTGGCTTTAGGTCAAGTGGGAGATTGCTAGTCATAGGTGCCCAGCAAGCCAATCACGTGAGTGATGGCACGTGTGACTTGATACAGAATCTTTTTGCTTATTATATTTTGGCGTATATCACTTTATAACTATTGCATAAATGCATATATATTGTGATGTCCTTGGATTTGTGCAATGGGAATCGGATCGTGATGAGATCACGATAATGAGATCGATTCACCTTTAAACACGTATCCTAAATAATCCCGGTCATAGGTTACTCGAGAGGGACATCGTGATAACCGGATAGACTGGTGTGCTGTATACCCGTCCATATGATGGATGCAGCTGGTCTCATAGCTGCTCATGTAGGGACACTAGGGATACAGTACAGGTGCTCATTGGAGAATGAGTTCACTGATTGATCCGCTTACGGAATGCTGGATGGTTGATGATGCCTTATTGTCAGACAACGATTCCGTAGTCCTAGTGGTGTATCTGGTTCTTAGACTTGAGACACCAAGGATGTCCTGTATGAGTGCTCCACTCTTTGATACCAGACTTATAGGTTTGGTTGTTCCCAGATCTAGTACAGTTGGTCATTGGGAGTGGTAGTCGACCTTACGAGGGCTATTGAGTGTCGACAGAGGATCATCCACTCTCGGCATCATGAGAGGAATATCCTATGTGTTCTTGCTCAGACAAATCCCTGGCCAGGGTCATTCGGGTTGAGAGAGAAAGAGTTCTCCGGGAGAATCCGATTAGAGCGAGACTCGAGAAGAAACCGTATGGGTCTGACAGCACCATGCTCGATATACGGTCTCTGGGATATTAGATGGATGAGGGACTATAGGTACATGGTAACTGAGGACAGATAGGTCCAATGGATTGGATTCCCCTGTATCGTCTGGGGACTACGCCGTAGTGGCCTAGTACTTCCGTAGTCGATGAGTCGAGTGAATTATTACAGAGATAATAATTCACTCAGTCAGAAGGAGTTCTGACAGGTATGACTCACGGCCAGCTCGATATTGGGCCTAGAGGGTCACACACATATGGTAGGCATTGCGATGAGTAGAGGTTCGGATATGAGATATCCGACGGAGCCCTGTCTTATTGGATGCAGATCCAATACCCACTAGGGAAAGGACCCATTAGGGTTTTGACACGGGATCTCTATAAATAGGAGGGATTCACAGCCTCATAGGCTAGAGTCTTTGCTTGCCCTTCCTATTCTCCTCTCCCTCTCCACCTCAGAGTAGGCCTGGAGTTTTGAGGAGCGTCGTCGCAACCCTGCTGTGTGGATCACCGCTAGAGAGGAGGACGCTTGACCTCCTTCACCCTCTCCTAAGGATCTGCAAGGAAACAGGGATATACGATCTCCCTAGGTAACACAATCTCTATACGTAGTTTTGTGTTTTTGCGGATTTTGCGCACCAATCTTCGCACGACGATGAACATCCTTTTGGGAATCGGGGATTTTTGTTTTCTTGTTCTTCCGCTGCGCATATGATGTCGCCCCCCCAATGATTTCCCAACAGGTTACACTAAGACGCTGATTGGATCCTGATCCCCACTAGAAGTCTGCCGGAGACTTCCGTTTCACGTGCTGAGGGTGTCGCGTGACTCGTTAGTAAAATAGTGGGAGCATATTAAGATAGAAGTCTATATCTTGATAGTTTATTTCTTGCAAAATCTGCATGTTATTCATTTATGCTACATCTTTATTTTCAGATAATGTCGCTTTCAAATCCCTTACGTGGCATACTTGATGTCAACCGCCTCACTGGTCCAAATTATACGGATTGGCTCCGTAACTTGAGAATTGTTCTCACAGCGGAGAAAATCGTGTACGTCCTTGATACAGTGATGCCTACGCCCGAAGAAGAGGCAAGCGAGGATGAGATCGCTCGCTACGTGAAGTACATTGATGACTCCACTCTTGCTCAGTGCTATATGTTGGGCTCTATGACTCCAGAGTTACAGAGACAACATGAAAAGATGGATGCCAGATCCATTCTCCTACATGTCCGCAAATTGTTTGAGGAACAGGGAAGGACTCAACGATATGAGATATCCAAGAGCATTTTCCGCGCGAGGATGACTGAGGGGACACCGGTTCCGAACCATGTCCTAAAGATGATTGAGTGGATAGAGAAACTCACAGGTCTAGGAATGGTCCTAGAGGATAACTTGTGTGTGGACATTATGCTTCAATCCCTACCAGATTCCTTTTCACAGTTCATAATGAATTTTAATATGAACAAGCTTGAGGTGACTCTCCCAGAGCTCCTCAATATGTTGAGGGAGGCAGAGAGTACTATTAAGAAAGAGAAGCCAGTTCTCTACACTGGTGAGACCAGAAAGAAAAGGAAAGCAGAAAGGTCCCTTAAGAAGGGAAAGGGCAAGGGCAAATAAGGTAAAGCAAAGGTTGCTAAGAAAGACCCAGCAAAGGACAAAGGCCAGTGCTTCCACTGTGGTAAAGATGGGCATTGGAAGAGAAACTGCAAAGAGTACCTTGCAGAAAGGGCGAAACAAAAGATTGATGAAGCTTCAGGTACATTCATGATCAGTCTCCATTTGTCAGACTCTTATGATAACACATGGGTATTGGATACCGGTAGTGCTTATCATATATGCAATTGGTTGCATGTTCTGGCAAGGCCTAGGAGACTAGAGAGAGGCGAGATGAACCTCAAGATGGGTAATGGAGCAAAAGTTGTTGTATTAGCTGTTGGCGAGGTCGCCCTACATCTGCCTAGTGAAGCTTTTATTGCATTAGATGCATGTTATTTTGTTCCTTCTATTATCAAAAACATTATCTCCATTTCATGTTTAACAGTTAGTGGATATAAATTTGTTTTTGAGAACAATGGTTGTTCGATATTATTAGATGATAAGATCATCACGAAAGGAACATTGCATAATGGTTTATTTATGTTAGACACCACTCCACATATCATGAATGTAAATGTGTCCAAAAGGAAACGAGATGAGTTGAATAGTGCATACCTGTGGCATTGTAGGCTAGGTCACATCCATGAAAGAAGGATTCAAAAGTTGCTAAATGATGGATATCTAGATCCATTCGACTATGTGTCTTATGCAACTTATGAGCCTTGCATTCGTGGAAAACTGACCAAATCTCCATTTAGTAGAACTAGAGAGAGAGCCAATGAGTTGTTGGAACTCATACATAGTGATGTATGTGGACCCATGTCAACTCATGCCATTGGAGGTTACTCCTACTTCATTACATTTACTGATGATTTCTCAAGGTATGGATATGTGTACTTAATGAAGTACAAGTCCGAGGCCTTTGAGAAATTCAGAGAGTATAAGAATGAGGTGGAGAACCAAACTGGAAAGAGTATCAAAACTCTTCGATAAGATCGAGGAGGTGAATACTTAAGTACAGAGTTTACTCAATTCCTCAAGGACCATGGGATATTATCCCAATGGACACCTCCTTATACACCTCAGCTCAATGGTGTCTCTGAAAGGAGAAATCATACATTATTAGATATGGTACGGTCCATGATGAGTTTCGCTGATCTACCCATCTCATTCTGGGGATATGCCCTAGAAACCGCAGCTTACCTTCTGAACAGAGTTCCAACTATGTCGGTAGTGTCTACACCATATGAGATATGGAAAGGGAAGAAGCCTGATCTTAAGGTTGTTAAGATTTGGGGCTGCCCTGCCCATGTTAGAAGACACAACCCTGATAAGTTAGAATCAAGGACAGAGCGATGCAAATTTGTGGGATACCCCAAGGAAACTTGTGAGTATTATGTCTATCATCTCGAGGACCAAAAGGTCTTTGTAGCTAAGAGAGCAGTGTTCCTTGAGAAGGAACACATTCTTGACGGAGACAGTGGGAGAATGATAGAATTGAGCGAGGTTGGAAAACCAAGCTCAAGCACCACTCTACAGGCCGAGTCTGTTCAGGTACCTAATACACAAGTATCAACTTTACGTAGGTCTGATAGAGTATCCCATCCTCCTGAGAGATATGTGGGACATATTAGAGCAGAGGATGTAGAGGATATTGATCCTCAGACCTATGAGGAGGCTATTATGAGTATAGACTCCGGGAAGTGGTAATAAGCCATGAATTCTGAGATGGATTCTATGTACTCCAATAAGGTTTGGAACCTAGTTGATGTGCCCGAAGGTATTGTACCCATCGGTTGCAAGTGGATCTTTAAGAAAAAGATCGGAGTAGATGGAAAGGTAGAGACCTATAAAGCAAGGCTAGTGGCTAAGGGGTATCGTCAAAGGCAAGGTGTTGACTACGACGAAACTTTCTCACCCGTAGCAATGCTAAAATCCATCAAAATTCTATTGGCTATTGCAGCACACTACGATAATGAGATCTGGCAGATGGATGTGAAAACCGCATTCCTCAACGGGAACCTCGAGGAGGAGGTGTAAATGATGCAACCTGAGGGATTCGTGTCCAAGAACTGCCCAGATAAGGTCTGTAGGTTGCTTAGATCCATTTATGGACTAAAGCAAGCTTCCCGAAGTTGGAACATAAGATTTGATGAGGTAATCAGATCCTATGACTTCGTTAAGAACGAAGATGAGCCTTGTGTATACAGAAAGGTAAGTGGGAGCGCTATCACCTTTTTGGTGTTATATGTGGATGACATCCTCATCATTGGGAATGACATAGGAATGCTATCCATAGTAAAGGCTTGGTTATCTAGACACTTCTCCATGAAGGACTTAGGGGAAGCATCCTATATTTTGGGGATTAGAATCTATAGAGATAAATCCAAGAGGATGCTTGGCTTGTCCTAGTCCAGGTACATAGAAACCATTGTCAAAAGGTTTGGCATGGAAAATTCCAAGAGAGGTCTCATACCGATGAGACATGGGATATCGCTTTCTACGAGTATGTCCCCAATGACTCCAGAAGAAAGGGCGAACATGGATATGATACCTTATGCCTCAGCAATAGGGTCTATCATGTATGCCATGCTATGTACTAGGCCTGATATAGCGCATGCTCTGAGTGTCACGAGTAGGTATCAAGCGGATCCAGGCTTGGAGCACTGGAAAGCAGTAAAGTGTATCCTTAAGTACTTGAGAAGGACTAAGGATCTTTTACTAGTATATGGAGGTAATAGCTTTAAGGTTGAAGGCTACACTGACTCAAGTTTTCAGTCTGATGTCGATGATAGCAAGTCGAATTCAGGGTATGTGTACACCTTGAATGGAGGAGCAGTGTGCTGGAAGAGTACAAGCAAGATACCACTACTGACTCGACCACAGAGGCGGAGTACATTGCTGCATCAGATGCAACAAAGGAGGGAGTCTGGGTGAAGATGTTCATCACAGATTTGGGAGTTGTTCCGAATAGCGAGAAGTCGACTTCCTTATATTGTGACAACTATGGGGCGATTACTCAAATAAGGGAACCCGAGTCTCATCAGAAGTGTTCTGAGGAGGTTCCAGCTTATCAGAGAGATCGTAACCCGAGGAGATGTAGCAGTGGAAAGAGTTCCATCCAAAGATAACATTGCAGATCCATTGACAAAGCCGTTGTCTCAGATTGTCTTTGAGCGTCACAGGAGTCTGATGGGGATCAGACACATAGGTGATTGGCTTTAGGTCAAGTGGGAGATTGCTAGTCATAGGTGCCCAGCAAGCCAATCACGTGAGTGATGGCACGTGTGACTTGATACATAATCTTTTTGCTTATTATATTTTGGCGTATATCACTTTATAACTATTGCATAAATGCTTATATATATTGTGATGTCTTGGATTTGTGCAATGGGAATCGGATCGTGATGAGATCACGATAATGAGATCGATTCACCTTTAAACACATATCCTAAATAATCCCGGTCATAGGTTACTCGAGAAGGACATCGTGATAACCGGATAGACTGGTGTGCTGTATACCCATCCATATGATGGATGCAGTTGGTCTCATAGCTGCTCGTGTAGGGACACTAGGGATACAGTACAGGTGCTCATTGGAGAATGAGTTCACTAATTGATCCGCTTACGGAATGCTGGATGGTTGATGATGCCTTATTGTCAGACAGCGATTCCATAGTCCTAGTGGTGTATCTGGTCCTTAGACTTGAGACACCAAGGATGTCCTGTATGAGTGCTCCACTCTTTGATACCAGACTTATAGGTTTGGCTGTCCCAGATCTAGTACAGCTGGTCATTGGGAGTGGTAGTCGACTTTACGAGGGCTATTGAGTGTCGACAGAGGATCATCCACTCTCGGCGTCATGAGAGGAATATCCCATGTGTTCTTGCTCAGACAAATCCCTGGCCAGGGTCATTCGGGTTGAGAGAGAAAGAGTTCTCCGGGAGAATCCGATTAGAGCGAGACTTGAGTAGAAACCGTATGGGTCTGACAGCACCATGCTCGATATACGGTCTCTGGGATATTAGATGGATGAGGGACTATAGGTACATGGTAACTGAGGACAGACAGATCCAATGGATTGGATTCCCCTGTATCGTTTGAGGACTATGGCGTAGTGGCCTAGTACTTCCGTAGTCGATGAGTCGAGTGAATTATTACAGAGATAATAATTCACTAAGTTAGAAGGAGTTCTGACAGGTATGACTCATGGCCAGCTCGATATTGGGCCTAGAGGGTCACACACATATGGTAAGCATTGCGATGAGTAGAGGTTCGGATATGAGATATCCGACGTAGCCCTTATCTTATTGGATGTAGATCCAATACCCACTAGGGAAGGACCCATTAGGGTTCGACACGGGATCTCTATAAATAGGAGGGATTCACAGCCTCACAGGCTAGAGTCTTTGCTTGCCTTTCCTGTTCTCCTCTCTCTCTCCACCTCAGAGTAGGCCTGGAGTTTTGAGGAGCGTCGTCGCAACCCTATTGTGTGGATCACCGTTAGAGAGGAGGACGCTTGACCTCCTTCACCCTCTCCTAAGGATATGTAAGGAAACAGGGATATACGATCTCCCTAGGTAACACAATCTCTATACGCAGTTTTGTGTTTTGCGGATTTTTGCGCACCAATCTTCGCACGAGGACGAACAACTTTTTGGGAATCGAGGATTTTTGTTTTCTTGTTCTTCCGCTGCGCATATGATGTCGCCCCCCATGATTTCCCAACAGTGCACTCTTGCATGACATGAAGTCCTTCACTTTCGGTTATCTTGATGAGAAGCTCGTTAACACCGGTCTTACGAAGTTCGTTAACACTGGTCTTACGAAGTTCGTTGGTCTCAATCCTTCAGCCTTATCTTCGTACTTGGATTTTGCCTCTGCATGCTCCACCTCCTTAGCCCCTTTCATGACCAAGCACTCTCCCTCCATGAGAGCAAGGGATCAATGACTTTTATGGAAGTCCTGCCTTTGCGGTACCATAACGCTATCATGCCCATGGCCCTACTATCCGTCGCCTCGCATCTGTATCTCTTTTCTTCACGATCAGTAGATATGTCTCTATGGCACTCCTCTGAGTCCACCTTCATTATAACTGATGCTTGATTTTGACTAACTAAGTCCCTATTGACTTATCGTTGCTTCCTCGCCCCTTTCGACCCTTTGCTTCAATACCTCTGTATTCTCCAAGCAGCTCCCTTTGGTCGATGGAAACACAGACTGCAAATACTATACATGGCCTCTGCCATCATGTTGTAGGGTTTGTATCGATTCTGTTCTCCTTAGCTTTCTTGATAGCAACGTTCGCTTACTCGACCTTGTCCTCTGACTTGTCGGGCTCCCTTAAGCGAATATGGGCTCTGGAGCAATCAAACTCTCTAATTTCTTTGATCATACCTCTGCATGATTAAGTCCCTCCTATGTGACTCAATGGTACTTGCATTCGAACTTTTTCCTCGGTGGTACACAGCCCCCATATGCTGATGACCAAGGCTTTCATCCGATGCAAAATTTGATACACGAACGAAAGACCCGCCTCTGCGGTACCATAGCCTTCACTCCTTGAATTTGCTAGTCATAGGTGCCCAGCAAGCCAATCACGTGAGTGATGGCACATGTGACTTAATTAAGAATCTTTTTGCTTATTATATTTTGGCATATATCACTTTATAACTATTGCGCATATATATATATATATATTGTGATGTCCTTGGATTTGTGCATTGGGAATCGGATAGTGATGAGATCACGATAATAAGATCGATTCACCTTTAAACATAGATCCTAAATAATCCCGGTCACAAGTTACTCGAGAGGGACATCGTGATAACCGAACAAAGACTGGTGTGCTGTATACCCGTCCATATGATGGATGCAGCTGGTCTCATAGTTGCTCGTGTAGGGATATTAGGGATACAGTACAGGTGCTCATTGAAGAATGAGTTCATTGATTGATTCGCTAACGGAATGCTAGATGGTTGATGATGCCTTATTGTCAGACAGCGATTCTGTAGTTCTAGTGGTGTACCTGGTCCTTAGACTTGAGACACCAAGGATGTCCTGTATGAGTGCTCTACTCTTTGATACCAAACTTATAGGTTTGGCTGTCCTAGTTCTAGTACAGTTGGACATTGGGAGTGGTAGTCGACCTTACAAGGGCTATTGAGTGTCGATAGAGGATCATCCACTCTCGGCGTCATGAGAGGAATATCCCATGTGTTCTTGCTCAGTCAAATCCCTAGCCAGGGTCATTCGGGTTGAGAGAGAAAGAGTTCTTCGGGAGAATCCGATTAAAGCGAGACTCGAGTAGAAACCGTATGGGTCTGACAACACCATGCTCGATATACGGTCTCTGAGATATTAGATGGATGAGGGACTATAGGTACACGGTAACTGAGGATAGACAGGTCCAATGGATTGGATTCCCCTGTATCGTCTGGGGACTACGGCGTAGTGGCCTAGTACGTCCGTAGTCGATGAGTCGAGTGAATTATTACAAAGATAATAATTCACTGAGTTAGAAGGAGTTCTGACAAGTATGACTCACGACCAGCTCGATATTGGGCCTAGAGGGTGATAAGACCCTAAGGTCTTATCATAGAAGAAATGGAAGATCGTAGAAGAAATAGAAGAAATTAGGATGCTCTGATACCAAATGATAAGACCCTAAAGTCTTATCGTAAAAAAGAAGAGAGAAAGTGATGATCACTTCGAGGGGATTGGCCTCCTTGATCGCTTCGAGGGGATCGACCCTCCTTGATCGCTTCGAGGGGATCGGCCCTCCTTAATCGCTTCGAGGGGATCGGCCTCCTAGGGTTTATCAAAAGACATAATAGTATTTTTAATAGATAACTGAAAAGAAGTAGTTATATCCCTATTTATAGAGTTCCACCCAAAGTTCATTAGGACTTGAACTCTAATAATAAATAAATATTAAATAAACCTCTACTTGACTCTAACTGAATCAAACCGACTCAATAAACAACTAGACTAAACAAACTCAATAAACATTATTCAAAAGCTCAGAAAAAGGTTCCTAACAGTTCCTCCCTCTTCAAATTAACCTTGTTCTCAAGGCTGAGCAGCATTAATCTCAGGGAGCTTATCTTTTAGCACTTCAATGGTAGGCTATCTGCAACGTATCACAACCCGTTGATCAAGTAAGTATGGTCTCCACTTTTTGACAGTGTAAGCAATAGGTTGATCTTTCAGTGTAGTAATCGTTGCAAGAAATTCCTGGCTTTTGCTATTATAAGTTAAAATCCGTCCATATGGTGGGCTAATTGGGCTGCAGTTTTCCTGTCCATAAAATTATTAGTGCTATCTGTATCAATCAAAATAGTGACTGGTTGATGCTTCAAAGTTCCTTCTATTTTCATAGTTTGTGGGTTAATGTAGCTAGCCAATGCATACACTGTACGTGTGATGGCTTCAATATCTTCATCAGTTTTCATACCTTTATGATCGGAGTCCAACTCTTTTACTTCTGGTTCCTCTCTAATTGGCTCAATCATCAGAAGTTGCCCTTGTTTACATCGGTGCTTCATACTCCATTTTTCATCATAGTACAAACCCCTTGCTGATCTTTCCTTGCTAATTTTTTTCTCATATAGATGTGCAAATGAGATCGTAGCTATCATAGTGCGGGGTTGACGAGCCTTAACTTCACACCGGATCTCCAGATTAAGCCCTTCAATAAATATATCCAGAAGCTGTTGTTCCGACCAATCTCTAGCTTGATTTGACAATCTTTCAAACCTACTCTGATATTCTTACACTGTAGAAGTTTGAAAAAATCAAATGATAAGACCCTAAAGCCTTATCGTAAAAATAGAAGAAGAGAAAGGGGATGATCACTTCGAGGGGATCGGCCTCCTTGATCGCCTCGAAGCGATCAAGGAGGCCAATCCCCTCGAAGTGATCATCCCCTTTCTCTTCTTCTTTTTTTACGATAAGAATTTAGGGTCTTATCATTTCGTATCAGAACATCCCCATTTCTTCCATTTCTTCTACGATAAGACCTTAGGGTCTTATCATTTGGTATTAGAGCGATGATAAGACTTTAGGGTCTTACCAAAGGGTCACACACATATGGTAGGCATTGCGATGAGTAGAGGTTCGGATATGAGATATCCGACGAAGCCCTTATCTTATTGGATATCTAATAAGGCCTTGAATTATTGGATCCCATGGACGAGATCCAATAAAAGCCTATAAGAGATTATTGGATAGAGATCCAGTAATCTAAAGGGCTTGGGTTATTGAATGCAGATCCAATACCCATTAGGGGAGGATCCATTAGGGTTTGATAGGGGACCTCTATAAATAGGAGGGATTCAGAGCCTCATAGGCTAAAGCCTTTGCTTGCTTCTCCTATTCTCCTTCCCCTCTCCACCTCAGAGTAGGCTTCGAGTTTTGAGGAGCGTCGCCGCAGCCCTACTGTGTGGATCACTATTAGAGAGGAGGACGCTTGACCTCCTTCACCCTTTCCTAAAGATCTGTAAGGAAATATGGATATACGATCTCCCTAGGTAACACAATCTACTCTATATGCAATTTTTCAGTTTCGTAGATTTTGCGCACCAATCTTCACACGACGACAAACATCTCTTTGGGAATCGGGGATTTTGTTTTCTTGTTCTTCCGCTGCGCATGTGATGTCACCCCCAAGAGTTTCCAACAGTGGTATCAGAGCCAGGTTGGTCATGCGATAGATTGGTTTTGAACTGCATATGTTATGTTTTGAAGAAACTTTTGATGTCAAAATCGTTGACGCAATAGCGAGAAAGGGCAGCAACAGTTACTGCCCTCGAATTACGTGCGAGTAGCGCAGCCACAAGCAAGCAGCACAGGGGCTGAGTCTACAGTAGCCGACCAATGGCCTGCTTGTAGCAGGCTTGCGACCGTCGGGGCTAGTAGCCCGCAGGCAGAGGCACCTACGATCGCTTCTCCCGTAGGGTGAGGCGCCGCAAGGCAGCGGCGCCTGCCGTTGCTGCTCCCGCGGGCGAAACCCCCCCACAGGGGTGGTCGCCAAGTGGGACAGCGCCGCCTGCGGGCGTTGCCCCACGAGCAGAACCGCCCACGGAGGCGGTGACGCCCACAGGGGAAGCACCGCCTGCGGGCGCTGCCCCGCCGGCAGAACCGCCCGCGGAGGTGGCGGTGCCCGCGAGGGCACCCACTTGCAGCGGCAGCGCCGCCAGCGGGCGTGCCGCCTGCAGGCGAGGGCAGCACCCTCGCCCCGCCGCACAGGGTGCCGCTAGTAAGGTGGTGGCGGCGGCGGCGGGGAGTAGGGCATTAGGGCGTTCTTGGGTAAAAAGATAGGTTTGCCCTTATGAATTTGAGAAATTTCAGTTTTTATCTATTGTCTAAATTATGAAAATACCCCTATGAATTTAAAAATTCCCTATTTGTCCCTGATTTCATAAAATACTAATTAATTAAAAGGTTTAGTTGATTATTATTTTTTATCATTATCTAGTAGTTTAGACAAAGTGATATTTGCTCAGTGTCGCTTGACTCGTTAGTAAAATAGTGGGAGCATATTAAGATAGAAGTCCATATCTTGATAGTTTATTTCTTGCAAAATCTGCATGTTATTCATTTATACTGCATCTTTATTTTCAGAAAATGTCGCTTTCAAATACCTTACAAGGCATACTTGATGTCAACCGCCTCACTGGTCCAAATTATGCAGATTGGCTCCGTAACTTGAGAATTATTCTCACGGTAGAGAAAATCGTATACGTCCTTGATACAATGATGCCTATGCCCGAAGAAGGAGCAAGCGAGGATGAGATCGCTCGCTACATGAAGTACATTGATGACTCCACTCTTGCTCAGTGCTATATGTTGAGCTCTATGACTCTTGAGTTATAGAGACAACATGAAAAGATGGATGCCAGATCCATTCTCCTACATGTCCGCAAATTGTTTGAGGAATAGGGAAGGACTCAGCGATATGAGATATCTAAGAGCCTCTTCCGCGCTAGGATGATTGAGGGGACACCGGTTCAGAACCATGTCCTAAAGATGATTGAGTGGATAGAGAAACTCACAGGTCTAGGAATGGTCCTAGAGGATAACTTGTGTGTGGACATTGTGCTTCAGTTCCTACCAGATTCCTTTTCACAGTTCATAATGAATTTTAATATGAACAAGCTTGAGGTGACTCTCCCAGAGCTCCTCAATATGTTGAGGGAGGTAGAGAGTACTATTAAGAAAGAGAAGCCAGTTCTCTACACTGATAAGACCAGAAAGAAAAGGAAAGCAGAAAGGTCCCTTAAGAAGGGAAAGAGCAAGGGCAGACTAGGTAAAGCAAAGGTTGCTAAGAAAGACCCAACAAAGGACAAAGGCCAGTGCTTCCACTATGGCAAAGATGGGCATTGGAAGAGGAACTGCAATGAGTACCTTGCAGAGAGGGCGAAATAGAAGCTTGGAGAAGCTTCAGGTACATTCATGATCAAACTCCAATTGTCATATTTTTGCTATAGTGCATTGGTATTGGATACCAAGTATTATTTATCACATCTATAATTTATTATAAATTCTAGCAAAGCCGAGGGGAGATTAGCGAGAGGAATATTGCATAAAGGTTTGTTTATGCTAGACACTACTCCACATATCATGAATGTAAATGTGTTCAAGAGGAAACAAGATGAGATGAATAGTGCATATCTATGGCATTGTAGGCTAGGTCACATCCATGAAAGAAGGATTAAAAAGTTGCTAAATGATGGATATCCAAATCCGTTTGACTATGTGTCATATGCAACTTACGAGCCTTACCTTCGTGGAAAACTGACTAACTCTCTATTTAGTGAAACTGGAGAGAGAGTCATTGAGCTGTTGGAACTCATACATAGTGATGTATGTGGACCCATGTCAACTCATGCTATTGGTGGTTACTCTTACTTCATTACCTTTACTGATGATTTCTCAAGGTATGGATATGTATACTTAATGAAGTACAAGTCCGAGGCCTTTAAGAAATTCAGAGAGTATAAGAATGAGGTGGAGAACCAGACTAGAAAGAGTATCAAAACTCTTCGATCGGATCGAGGAGGTGAGTACTTATACAAAGTTTACTCAGTTCCTCAAGGACCATGGGATATTATCCCAATGGACACCTCCTTATACACCTCAGCTCAATGGTTTCTCTGAAAGGAGAAATCGTACGCTATTAGACATGGTACGATCCATGATGAGTTTCGCTGACCTACCCATCTCATTCTAGGGATATGTCCTAGAGACTGCAGCTTATCTTCTTAACAGAGTTCCAACTAAGTCGGTAGTATCTACATCATATGAGATATGGAAAGGGAAGAAGCCTGATCTTAAGGTTGTTAAGATTTGGGGCTGCCCTACCCACGTTAAAAGACACAATCCCGATAAGTTAGAATCAAGGACAGAGCGATGCAAATTTGTGGGATACCCCAAGGAAACTTGTGGGTATTATTTCTATTATCTCGAGGACCAAAAGGTCTTTGTAGCTAAGAGAGCAATGTTCCTTGAGAAAGAACACATTCTTAGCGAAGATAGTGGGAGCATTATAGAGTTGAGCGAGGTTGGAGAACTAAGCTTAAGCAGCACTCTACAGCCCGAGTCTGTTTAGGTACCTAATACACAAGTTTCAACTTTACGTAGGTTTGATAGAGTATCTCATCCTCTTGAGAGATATGTGGGATATATTAGAGGAGAGAATGTTAAGAATATTGATCCTCAAATCTACGAGGAGGCTATTATGAGTATAGACTCCGGGAAGTGGCAAGAAGCCATGAATTTTGAGATAAATTCTATGTACTTCAACAAGGTTTAGAACCTAGTTGATGCACCCGAAGATATTGTACCCATCGGTTGCAAGTGGATCTTTAAGAAAAAGATTGTAGATGGAAAGGTAGAGACCTATAAAGCAAGGCTAGTGGCTAAGGCGTATCGTCAAAGGCAAGGTGTTGACTACGACTAAACCTTCTCACCCGTAGCAATGTTGAAATCCATCATAATTCTATTGGCTATTGCAACACACTATGATTATGAGATTTGACAGATGGATGTGAAAATTGCATTCCTCAATGGGAACCTCGAGGAGGAGGTGTATATGATGCAACATGAGGGATTTATGTCCAAGAACTACCCAGATAAAGTGTATAGGTTGCTTAGATCCATTTATGGACTCAAGAAAGCTTCCCGAAGTTGGAACATAAGATTTGATGAGGCAATCAGATCTTATGACTTCGTTAAGAACGAAGATGAGTCTTGTGTGTACAGGAAGGTAAGTGGGAGCGCTATCACCTTTTTGGTGTTATATGTGGATGACATCCTGATAATTGGGAATGATGTAGGAATGTTATCCACAGTAAAGACTTGGTTATCTAGACACTTCTCCATGAAGGACTTAGGCGAAGTATCCTATATCTTGGGAATTAGAATTTATAGAGATAGATCCAAGATGATGCTTGGCTTGTCCTAGTCCAGGTACATAGAAACCATTGTCAAAAGGTTTGGCATAGAAAATTCCAAGAGATGTCTCATACCGATGAGACATGGGATATCGCTTTCTACGAGTATATCCCCAAAGACTCCAGAAGAAAGGGCGAACAAGGATATTATACCTTATGTCTTAGCAATAAGGTCTATTATGTATGTCATTCTATGTACTAGGCCTGATATAACGCATGCTCTGAGTGTCACGAGCAGGTATCAGACGGAACCAGGCTTGGAGCACTAGAAAGCAGTAAAGTGTATCCTTAAGTACGTGAGAAGAACTAAGGATCTTTTACTAGTATATGGAGGTAATAGCCTTAAGGTTGAAGGCTACATGGACTCAAATTTTCAGTCTGATGTCGATGATAGCAAGTCGAATTCAGAGTATGTGTACACCTTGAATGGAGGAGCAGTGTGCTAGAAGAGTTCCAAGCAAAATACTACTGCTGACTCGACCACAGAGGCAGAGTACATTGCTGCATCAGATGTAGCAAATGAGGGAGTCTGGGTGAAGAAGTTCATGACATATTTGGGAGTCGTGCCGGGTAGCGAGGAGCCGATCTCCTTATATTACGATAACAACGGGGCGATTGCTTAAGCGAATGAACCCAGGTCTCATCAAAAATCTAAGCATGTTCTGAGGAGGTTCCACCTTATCAAAGAGATCGTAACCCGAGGAGATGTAACAGTGGAAAGAGTTACATCCGAAGATAACATTGTAGATCCACTAACAAAGTCGTTGTCTTATATTGTCTTTGAGCGTCATAGGGGTCTGATGGGGATCAAACACAAAGGTGATTGGCTTTAGATCAAGTGAGAGATTGCTAGTCATAGGTGCCCAGCAAGCCAATCACGTGAGTGATGGCACGTGTGACTTGATAAAGAATCTTTTTGCTTATTATATTTTAGCATATATCACTTTATAACTATTGCAACTGGTCTCATAGCTACTCGTGTAGGGGCACTAGGGATACAGTACAGGTGCTCATTGAAGAATGAGTTCACTGATTGATCCGCTTACGGAATGTTGGATGGTTGATGATGCCTTATTGTCAAACAGCGATTCTATAGTCCTAGTGATGTACCTGGTCCTTAGACTTGAGACACCAAGGATGTCCTGTATGAGTGCTCCACTCTTTGATACCAGACTTATAGGTTTGGCTATCCCAGATCTAGTACAATTGGTCATTGGGAGTGGTAGTCGACCCTACAAGGGCTATTGAGTGTCGATAGAGGATCATCCACTCTCGGTGTCATGAGAGGAATATCCCATGTGTTTTTGCCCAGACAAATCTCTGGCCAGGGTCATTCGGGTTGAGAGAGAAAGAGTTCTCCGGGAGAATCCGATTAGAGTGAGACTCGAGTAGAAACCGTATGGGTCTGACAACACCATGCTCGATATACGGTCTCTAGGATATTAGATGGATGAAGGACTGTAGGTACACGGTAATTGAGGACAGAGAGGTCCAATGGATTGGATTCCCCTGTATTATCCGAGGACTACGGCATAGTGGCATAATACGTCCGTAATCGATGAGTCGAGTGAATTATTACAAAGATAATAATTTACTGAGTTAGAAGGAGTTCTGACAAATATGACTCACGGCCAGCTCGATATTAGGCCTAGAGGGTCATACACATATGGTAAGCATTGCGATGGGTAGAGGTTCGGATATGAGATATCTGACGGAGCCCTTGTCTTATTGGATATCCAATAAGCCCCTGAATTATTGGATCCCATGGACGAGATCCAATAAGAGCTCATAAGAGATTATTGGATAGGGATCTAGTAATCTAAAAGGCTTGGGTTATTGGATGCAGATTCAATACCCACTAGGGGAGGATCCATTAGGGTTTGACAAGGGACCTCTATAAATAGGAGGGATTCAGAGCCTCATAGGCTAGAGCCTTTGCTTGCCTCTCCTATTCTCCATCCACTCTCCACCTCAGAGCAGGCCTGGAGTTTTGAGGAGCATCGTCGTAGCCCTACTGTGTGGATCACCGCTAGAGAGGAGGACACTTAACCTCCTTCACCCTCTCCTAAGGATCTAAAAGGAAATAGGGATATCCGATCTCCCTAGGTAACACAATCTACTCTATACGCAGTTTTTCAGTTTCATGGATTTTGTGCACCAATCTTCGCACGACGACGAACATCTCTTTGGGAATCAGGGATTTTATTTTCTTGTTCTTCCGTTATGCATGTGATGTCGCCCCCAAGATTTCCCAACAGAATCCATAGCCCTTCTTACTATCGTATTGTTCACCGAAGTGGAGCTTCCAATAGCTCCCGATCATACCTCCGTATGATCTAGTCCCTCACAGGACTATGTTGTGTGCATTGCATTGCCATGAACTGTTCCACCATGATCCGCTGCACCATGTCGCCTCCTGGTGACATCTTTATTGCATTCTGATCCTTGTGGGATGAACTCGAATTGTGATCCCTCCATGTGTAGCCTCTTCCACCGCTCTAGGACAATTCGTCGCATAGTAGCTCCCGAAGTCCCCCAACTTTACTGCAATTAGTGTACCATTGTTTGGATCTTGGGCCTCTGCCCCTACCAGCATAATTTTCGCTGTGCACCGCTTCCTTCATGGCAACTAAATGGCAACACTATGGCATATTCTTCAAGAGTGCCCAACTCCGAGTCCTTTTGCCCCATGCCAAGGACTTCTGAACCCAACTTCGCCTCCGCAAGTTGAGTTGCCTTAGTTCCTCTATCAAATACTTCTCCGAGATAAGGTGCATGTGCCCAGAAGCTCCCTTTATCTTTGGCACTATGTAAGATGAGTTTGCTTCATCAAAATCAAGGACCCATGGAACAATATGATCCTACTCTTACCTCTACAAGAGTTCATGTCCTTGACCTCTGTCCAAGGAAAGCTCTGTGCCTTCGCTCCATGTTTCATCTTCTATGCTGGCTCCCTTCATGTGGCTTGGGTACTTTGCCAAGTTACACCCAAGTTGCTATGCTTCTCATTTTGCATTAAGTTGATGGCGGCCCTCGTGCCCACCATTCCACGGGTCAACCCTCCATTGAGTCTGATCTCTATGTAAACTCTAAGTGTGCCTTCAGTTGTGTTACTTTGGGTCGCTCCCCCACTTAATCTCGTAATGCATCCACCAATGCATTCTTTCAAGCAAGATCATACGATGATTCCTCGTCGCTCGCTCGGTCCATTGAGCTTCGTGGAGTTATTATTTTTGAGGTACTCCTCCTCAACATGTGCGATCTATTGCACATAATTCTCCCTTTGGAGAATTGGGACCTATCTCTCCTGGATATCTATCCCATTGGAGCAGTATCTCTCTTTTCTTCTTTCTCTCTGAAAGTTTCGGAGACCACCATCCTCTTGGACTACTCTGATTTGCTAAACAAACTATGCATTTTTCTGCCTCCTGTAAACGCACTTGCTAGATTGCGACTCTATGTTAATATAGCCCCCGCTGCATCACTCAAGGCCTAGCAATATGCTGAACTCGCTACACACTTCAGCCTCCTACGGACGTATCCTTCACATACCGAAGAGAAAGTTTCAATGCTCCATGGCGCCGAGTTTCAGTCGCCTTGGGATGGCCGAATATTCTATCGTCCACATACAAGCCCATACATGAGTGCTGAATTCTTCGAGTTAGTAATTCCCCTCACCTTTGTAAGCTTTGCACAACTCTTTCGTCGCTGAGCAACTCATTCCACCTTACATGGTCTTATCCTTTACTAAGCGCCTCGCTTGCCTTGAGCACCATCAAGTATATTGTCAACGTCGAGCCGTAGCTCGAATTCAGCCATCCAAACCTTTGTGCGCTATGCATTCTTCCAAGCTTGCTTGTTCTCATGGTGTCTCTTGCACGAAGGATTGGTCATTCCTCTGAATGTCAATCTCAGATGCCCGCTCCTCCGAGCGACTCCTTTTCCTTACATCTCCATGCCCATTTTCCCCCAAATGGTCACGTGTTCTAACTGCCCTCAACGCAACCCCGCTAGGTACCCCACGTTTACACGTCAAGTATTTCTATGAGTGCTTATCTTCTCTGATACCATCTATCACAGACTTAGCTGGTTTTGCCTAAGTCGTGCGGTACCCTTGCATGTCCGTCCGCAAAGGTCAGCCTCCCTAAAACCTCCCATGGTCCCTTAGGACCTACAAAAGAGAAAATAGGTTAGAGAAAGCGCCTCACTCAGGATCCACAAGCAAATATTTCAGGAAACACTTCATAGCCAATGCAAATTATAAACATACTTTATAAGCTCTGAACGGTTACACAACAAATTGTCAAAATGGTCCACTACAGACCGAATATCTCTCACAAGTGTTCACATGATATAACCTTTATTTACAAGCATAAGAAAGCTACCAAACCCAACTAAAATGGGGCTGTTAAATCTTCGACCGTCTCTCTACATGTTGTGCAAAATATAAACAAACCAAAAGACACGGACATACATAAGTATTACAATAAACATCTTGTTTAGAACTTTATTTGTGACATTCGTTTGATAAACTATTTTTATTAAGTTTATAATCTCGTATAACCTGAGTTAATTTTCACTAAACCAATCTAATTTTTTCTATAACTACTAAGATATATTTCTAATTTATGATGGATTAAGAATAATTTTATATAAAAATTAATATATTTTTAATATGTTATGTAAATGAGTATAACTCGGGTATAATCTAAGTATAATTTTTTGGATAATTATATATAAATGAATATATTTTAGGGTAACTAAAGATTTTTAGTTTTATAATAAATTTAAAATATTTTTATATAAAAATTAATATTTTTTTAATATATTATATGAATGAGTGTAATAATTTTTCTAGATGAAGAGAAGGGGAGAGAGAGAGAGGGAGAGAGAGAGAGAGAGAGCGGTGGAGGAGTAGAAGAAAAAAAGAGACAAAGGAGAGGGAGGAGGCGATGATAGTGTTGGAGTGAGACGATGAAGAGCCAGAAGTGGAGTATTAGGAAGAAGCAAAGAGGAAGGGTGAGGAAGAGGATACGAATGGGGAGGTGGAATAGAGAGAGAGAGAGAGAGAGAGAGAGAGAGAGAGAGCAGTGGAGGGGTAGAAGAAAAAAAGAGACAAAGGAGAGGGAGGAGGCGATGATAGAGTTGGAGTGAGAGGATGAAGAGCCAGAAGTGGAGTATTAGGAGGTAGCAAAGAGGAAGGGTGAGAAGAGGATACCAATGGGGAGGTGGAATAGAGGTAGGGGTACTTTGAAAAAATTAATGAGTAAGGGCTCAATTAAATCAAATTAGATAGTTAAAATTTAGTTAAATATTTGATTCAATTCTTAAAAAACCAAGTCAGAGTTAGTCAAAGAATAATTATCAAACTTTTTTCGTTTCATTGAGAGTATTTTGGTCAAAACAAATCAAATATGGAGGTTATATGGTAAAAGCTTATTACTAGGGGTTTTTATTGATAAATTACTTAAAAAATACTTTCCTCTTGAAGCATGCATTCATTTAAATGAAAAATATGTATTCACTTTTGAATAAATATAAAAATATTAAAAAGATAAATCTATCACATAATTTTTAATAAATTTTTAAATATAATTTTATCAAACAATACTTTTGTCAATACATATTTAAAATACAATGTTCATCTATCATTTATCAAACACTCATAGTATTCCATAATTACATATTTACCTAAATCTATTTTCTACAAATATATATTAAAACACCACCTTAATATAATAGAATGAATAATGTCTAAATATCAAAGGCAACGAGCTCGAAGATTTGCATGTTTTAATCTTGCTCTTTATAGGCAACTTAACCACTATTAGATATTATAAGCCTCTCCTATCTCTTTACGAGGAAATCTCTCTATTCTGTTATGGAAAATACGGAAAATCCTCTATTCTGTTACAGAAAATCCTCCTTCGGCCCTGAACAAGGGCCACCACGTCGTGCCCTCTTCTCCTCCCTATGCCGGCAGCTTCTCCTCCCTATGCTGGGAGCATTCTTTACTGCGGCCCTTCCTTTGCCTCTTTCTGTAGAGGTAGAGCCGGCGCACCCTCGCAACTGCTCCCCGGCCAGCGATCTCTTCTCCTTATTCCCGCATCTCACTCGAGTGAGAAGTGTCGCTACCGTCATCCTTGTCGCAGCAGCCCTCTCTACCGTAGTAACTGCAACTGTAGTGATATGCTCTTCTCCCAAGTTGTTGTCCTCTGCTTCCTCTTTTAGCTTTCTCTATTGCTATAGAGTTCTCCTCTGTTGTAGTCGTCGTCGTCATTGTCGTAACCACAGTAATAGCAACAACAACAGCAACAATCTGCTCTTACCCTACTCACGAAGTTTCTGGCTCGTAAACTATTTGCTTTGTATCGATCCAAGATCGGTATCCCTCCTAATCTATTTAGGGATATATTTAGGGATATGTTAAATGCATTCAAGCTAAAGCTTCTTCAATAATTCTTTTTATTTTCTATTCTCTTATCTTCTATTCTTTCTATCAATATTATGTTGGTAGATGATTTAACAGAAAAAAAAAAAAAGCTCACCCATTAAATAATCCTTCAAAGACCAAAGTTTCATAAATTTTAATTCTAAATTGTTTATAGCAATTTAAACAAAATAAGAAGAAATAAGAGATTAATTATCACATAAATAAAAAAAAGGAACAAAGGTAGATGTCGAGCATTCACATTTGTTTCCCTTAATCGCCGAAAAAACCTTAATGTCTCCCCTAATACCACACAACACATTAAAGATTATGATAAAGATAAATATAAAATAATAATTTTATATTTTTCATAAGTTAAATTCTATAATGTGTATGGATAAATTTTATAGATTATATAAACAATCAACAAATTTCATTATTCTTGTTTACATCTTTATATTTCTCTTAAGTTAATACTAAGATCCAAGACTTGCATCCTCATCAAATACTCTCAAGAACACAATAGTTTTCGGTAATATGATTCTCAAATCTAATAAGTTTTTATATCACATCATTATTTTTGTTAAGTCCATCTTTTCCTTATAAAATCTTGCTCTTTTAGTAGCATAAGTTACTATAATAACTATCTATTATTGGGTTCATATGAGTATATATCAAACCCCTTAGAGCACCCCTCACTATATTAACGAGTAGTTTTCCTTTAAATCTCTACTCCCTTATTTCTCCAATCTAGCAGCATCATACCCCTTTCAACTTTTCCATTTATATCTATATTAACTTACTCTACAATGCCTTCGACATAATAAATGATGTCTTTGTTATCTCTTTGATCAAGTGATATCGAAGTACATCAATCTTATCAAGTACATGTTACTAATTGTTCATCAATTCTTATACTTTCGATATAACCCAATAATACTATTCAGTCTAGACATCACATGATAATATATTCAAACTATACTAAATCTTTGATCTTTACACTACTATAAGATCTCTACCTAACCTTACTAAACTAACAAGTATCATCCAAGCTCAAAAATATCTAGATTAGCATAAAGTCATGTGTGATAAATATGATACTTAAGGAAGTCGTTACTCTACTATGTACTCTTGAGTTACTTAAATTATACGATAACAGTCATATTACATATCTCATATAGTATTGGTAAGTACTCGATTCCTTGTAGTTTTTATCTCTTACATGTCTAAACATTTTATTTGTAATAAATAAATTATCACAATTCATGCATCGACCCTTCACTACATATTTGTATGCATTGAAACTTCACTACATATTTGTATGCATTGAAACATATCATGTAATACCTTAAATAGATTCTTAATCATGAACTACTTCTATGTAAACATTCATCTATGCATTTATCAATATGGATAGACAATATTGACGATAAAACATATATATCAGCCTACACTGTCTTCCTTGAAGTAAATCTAATCAGTTGAAGTTTCAAGAAATAAAATACAATCGCAAGATTCATCATTGAAGTTGAATACCAAATCATCGCCACCACCACTATAGAAGTCACCTAGGTCATCAATATACTATACAAATTTGAAATTACTTCCCACCCCACTCCACTCCTACAATATAAAATGATAATATCGATATTCCACTCTCGCATGATACATATTATCATCAATTTCTTCTTTACTAGAGATCAAGATATTAGATGTCAAATATGTTTTCTCATGTTTATACTTCTCGTCAACTAGATGAATCCCTTACAAAGCCTTTTGTTTTCTCATGTTCATACTTCTGGTCAACTAGATGACCGACTCCCTTACAAAATCTCTTGTTTGTAAGATATTTAAATTGCATCGATCTAAGATTTAGGTTTTTGATAGAAACTCAATCTTGTCATAACATGATAGATAATCATGATAGAGATGACTTTTTATTCCTAATATACTCTAATTTTTCATCAATCTATCATTTGAAGATTTAACATTACTTATATATATATATATATATATATGATTTAAATATATAATTAAAAAATCTTTTCGTATAAATATGCATTACCTCGAAATCCGTCTCGGGCCCTCTCCCCAACAAAATTAACTTCAAACTAGCAACTCTTTAAGGAACACCAAATGAAATCATTCCTTTTACAAAAAAAAATTATCTTCAAAAACTATGCCGCAATATTACTAAATGAGCCAAAATTTTACTGAAGCAAGAAAGCTGTATCATAACTCAATCAAGAAAACCTGTCTTCTGCAGCACGACATTGCGAACCCGGCGCAGATCCCTCCCCTTGAGAGTCCTCCCGGCTCCCTTCAACACCGAGAAGGGGATCATCGGTGACCCATTCCCGGAAGCCCTCGCCACAATCTCGTGCGGCGGAAGCATCTCGTAGTCGTCCCCGTCCTCCTCCCAACCTTTCTTCACCTCCGGCGGTACCGCGGGCACATTGACCGGAGCCGACTGCTGGTCAATCTCCCCAACGGGTACCGACAGCGAGTACTTCGATTGTGTCTTGGACGTCGCTGGGGTCGTCCTGGCGGAGGCCGTAGGGGGACGTTTGCGCCGATAAAGGGTCCTCAGAGAGGGCTGCGATGATGCCAGAGCTCAGGAGGGTGAGACAGCTTGATCCGGGGCCGGCGCCGGAGAGGGAGGAGAGGGTACGGGAATAATTCGGGCTTCCCATGGCATCGGGAGGAACGGTTCCGGGGGAACCGTGGCCGACCGGGTCGAAGGAGGAGCGCCCGAAGCCAATCCAGAAGACGTCGTCTTCATGAAGCTCTAACCCGGACAGTTTGGCGCCGGCAGAGGTCCGCGGAGGGCGACAAAGAGGCCCACAAAGCGGTCGCAGAAGGAGGATCCTTGACGGCTGAACGTCCCCATCGTCCTCACTCTCCGGCGTCAGGCTTCCGTCGGTGGCTTTCCTCTCCACCATAACAGTGGCGAAGAATGCGGGGCCCCCTCGGTTATTCTCGCATTGGCAAAATTAGCGCCACATCAAGTGGTAGGCAAAACGCATCAACTACCGTCCTTGATCTAATCTAACGAAACCAACGGCCAAGATCTGGAACAAGGGGTCGATCTATTCCTGGACAGCATTCTTCTTTATAAATGACATGTCAGCTAATCGTGGTTCTGCAATTGCTCATGTTCGCGCCCGCTAGGCCATACTTTGTTTTATGGAGCCACGTGCATTTGTTACAAGTATGGTGTTGGATAACGGCCACAGCAATGAGCTGTGCCTCGAGGCGGCCCAGATCGTTAGTATGCACCGTCGGATCATGAGTCACTGAAGAAATAATACAAGTTTCGAAAGAAAAATAATAAAGAACAGTTAATTTTTGAAAATAAATTAAAAGTTTACTTTACAAAATCTATAAAAATAGTCTTTTTGGGTAATATTTTGATTTTAAAATAAATTATTGATTTAATATTGATCGGAGATATATTCATCCCAAAATCGATTCGACAGCAACAATCCAGAATAATAGTTTAAGGAATATTCTAGAAATAAGGGGATAAGAAATATTCTGTTAGTTTTATAGAATATTTCTCTAATTAATTTACTATAGAAGGCTATCAAAGACCTAATAATCATCGAGGTTGTTTACTAAAGTATCTCTACCTCTATCGACTACTTATGTATCGAAGGAATCACATCAAGAACTCCACCCAACTTTAATCTTTGTACAAGTGAGACAAGCATCCAAGCCCATATCAACTCCAAGCATTAAGTCTTCCCTTCGACCACATCTATCTTCTTGTGCATGTGGCTTAGAACTGAGTTGAATTGATCCTGATATCACTAACATTCACACTATTATTTTAGTACTTGAAGAAGAGCCCTTCAGTCACATTAACTCATTAGCCTGCTCAATAGGTGTTTTAGCAAAGGTGCTTCACTCTCCACTTACAAAACAATCGATATAACTAAAAGCACTTTTTATAATGACATAGGTAGTATAGCTTGAAGAGCGTTCTATGATGTCAATGCTATCAACACAACTTGAAGTGTTTTTTATGATAATTTCTTGTCCTTCATCAATGTGAGTATCTTTGATGCATGATGAGTATTATGTAAACAGTATCTGAAGCACCTAATACGTCCTTTAATAATAAAATCATCTTTTAAAACATAATATGCCCTTTATGGATGAGAGCATTCGATGTGTCCTTAGTGGATAAAAAAAATCCAAATGATTAACACATCCTTTGTGGGTACATGCATCTTTAATATAGAACTAACTTGTTCGATATTGGTCGGTTGATATTTGGATCAAATTCTACCCGATGCACGTAGATCAACCAAGAAAAAAATGATGCCTTATATGGAAAGATCGAGACCCCTATAAAAGTTTGACCTAACAAACTAATCTACTTGATGTGGTTAGATTGAAGCCCTTATGGTTGTATGGCATGATAAACTAAGATGTCCGATGTGGGCAGATTAAGGCCATTATTGATGTTCGTTCTAATAAATCAATTTGCTTGATGCGAGTAGATTAGAGCCCATATAGTTGATCGACCAAGCAAATTAAGTTTCTCGATATGGGTATATTAGAAACACAAGAAGCAGGTTAGGCAGAGACATGTTTCCACTACCCAATACAGGCCCCTTAGCTCCATTGGAGAAGAAGATTGAAAGGAGACAAGTTTCTAACACCCGATATGAATATCTCGATGTATCAAGGTAGATCGAATGATTAATCGATCGATCGATATATGCAGATCGAGGGATTTATATGTCAGTTGCTAAGGCAAATTTATTACTTGATGTGGGCAAGAGAAACTATAACAATATGCGCCAATAACATATCTACATTATATGAGTAGATTAGGATGAAGTAGTTTTTATTACCCAATGTAGACAGATTAGGATTTGCTTGATATGAATAGATTGAAATCTTACCACATCAGCAACCTTGCTACTCGATGTGGCTAGATGAAAATCTTGCTTGATGTAGTGCCTTCTTTATTGCCCGTTATTGGCATCATGGCAATAGTGTAGAACAAAACCTCATAATATTCTTCATTGTCGTTTGTTGGTCCTTATGCCCTATGATGATAATGTAGGCTAAACAGACTTCCATCACTTGATGATGTGGATTCTTACCTACCCTATCAAATGCTTGCTTTCTTGAGCTAAGCATATCCAAAGAGCACATGGTACACACTTCTTGGGCTAAGCCTCCAAAGAGTATTTGATGTGTCCTTCTCGAACTAAGCATTGAAAGAATGCTCGATGCATCCTTATCAAGCTAAGCATCCAAAGAATGCT